>NC_072738.1:154466605-154749985 GCF_026930045.1 Uloborus diversus
TCCTTGATGATGTGGGGACAAGTGATTCGAGGACTCTCCCACTCCCTCGGAATATTTTCGAAATTAATCGATGAACCTCAAAGTTAGAGACAATGTTGGTGAGAGGGGGACACTCTCTTGGAAAATTATCGAAGTTAGCTTTTAAAGCGCAAGTTTTGAAGTATCTTTGGTAATGTTAGTGGGCGGAAAAGTTTGTGGACCGCCTCGGTATTTTCCGAAATTGAAATTCCAGTAATGCAATTGTAGAAGATCTTCAAAGATGGAAATTTTTTTGAGATCGAAGTTCTAAAATAGAAATTTGAGACAATCTTTGGTTATGTTAAACTGAGGGGCGGTTCGGAGATTCCGGAAAATTTTACAGATTGAGGTCCTAAAAATGAAATTTTAGACAATCATTAATGGTGAATAGTTTGCGTTTCTCCAGGATTTGAATGGGAGCGCTACCCTTGAAGCTTTTCGGAATTGATGTCCTAAATATGTAAATGCCATGTCTAATGCAGATAGTGGAAAGGATTGTTATGTCCCTATCTTATTTTTTGTTTTAGTTACTGATGAAAACATTGTGAAAACCCCTTCCCAAAATTTTTCTTTTTCAATACCAGTTGGCTGTTTTTTGGTTATAAATAATGAAATTTTCAATTTTCAGCCTGATGTTTTTATTTGGTTGAAATACAAGCATTTGCGATCTCTGTAAAAGTACTTTTAACATTTTAGGCAGATACCTTTTAGTAATACAGGAGTGGCTCTCGCCAATCCTGTTCTACTTCTTAACGGTTGTTTGAAGTTGATTACTTTAATGATTTTCTCGAAGAAAATTGGTTATAATAGAGTTAGAAGAAAAAAATAGGCTCTCACAAATGCCCCTGCCCCCCCCCCCAAAGAAGAATTTTGCATGCATGGTGCATCTCCTGGGTCTGCTTAATACTTCAACATTGTATGAGGTAACTGGGAGTGGTAAGGGACGACTTTCCACGCCTAATAATCCCTCGTTTTTAAAAATAGGGTGGCGTTTTAACTCTTGAAACATTATTCAAATACGATATAATTTTTATTACAAAGTAAATTTGGAGCAAACTGCTCCCAGAAATATTACAAAAGAAAAGACTAAACCTGCAATTTTAAAGCGAAAAGTTTAAAAACTTCCTGAGGAAGCATCTCCCCCTCTCTCATTCATTAAAGATCGTCTTAAACTTTTAATTGAATTTCGTAAATGTTCCGAGTGAGAGTCCTCGAAAACTCTTCCCCTAATATTACTGAAGATCGGCTAGAATAGCATTTCTGGAGCTCCAGTTTCGAAAAGTTTCCAGGGATGGCTTTGAATCTCTCCTCTCTCTAACACCACTTGAAATCAGTTAAAGCTACAGTGAGAAAACCCTCGTAGCCCCCCTCCCCCTTCTCCGTTTGAAATAGTCGAAAGTAATCTACAGTTATGTTTCTAGAACGTACATTGCAAAATTTACCTTTGGAGGGAACCTGAACCTCTCCCCTTCCAAGACAACATGGTCAAAAATAGTCGGAAAATGCGTTTTAACTACACTACAATGTCGTGACTTTTCTAATGAAGAAATCTCCGAATCCCTTTACTTCCACTTCAATATTTTACTTCCGATTAGGTTCTAATGTTACATAATGAATTACTAATGTTATTTTCAATAATGAATTTCTGTAAAACGATATGAAGGGAGGGTGCTTTCATTTAAGTTCACCAGGGATTTTTTTTCTTTAATGAAAAGCATAACGTTCTTTGATATTTTTACTAAGTGTAAAAATTTTTTGAACTTCATTCGTGTAAAAAGGGGGTAAAAATATATTTGAAGGGTGTCAGAAAGAGCTCCCATTCAAGTTTAGAAACTGACTTGATTTCGTGAAAAATTAGATCTTCCTCACTGCAGCAATGTTTCATGAAAACATTTTTTTTTTTAAACTGTCATAGCATAAATGAAATGAAAGCTGGGTGTGTGTAATGTAGAAGCTGGTTAGGAGAAGCTTCTTTGCCAGTCAGCCACAGCAAAACATTATAGTGCTCTGGACTTTTAACCTCGTTGTTTTTTTTTGTTTTTTTTTGAGCTAATGGGGGTACCGTGGTACCCCCGTGCGCACATCTCTGATAACCAGTACAAATAGTAGAAGAAACTTTATTTATGTTTTGAGGAAACAGATTTTAATAGTAGACCTGGTTGGTGTTATCAAGCAGTATTTAGAAATTCTTTTCAATGAAAGCCTGCCTGATTTGAACTTCATTTGCTTTTACTCAAAACTTTGAAAACCCACTTTCATCTTTTTGCTTATCACTGCCTCATGCACTCTTTTAAGGGTTTTTTTTTTTTTTTTTTCAATTTTTGAAAATTGTTAACTTGGAACAGTTGGAAAGAGAAGGACATGCTTTTCATTGAGTCCATAAAACTCACTAGAAACATTTTATATGCAAAACTCACTAAGGGTGAGCTTACTGATGTCACCCCTGTGACAAGAATTTTGTTATGATTATCATAAATCTTTAAAGTTTTTCATCCGAAAAAGAAATAATACATGGATTCAACTTTAACCTTTTTCTTTGCTTGGTTCTTCTCTTGGTTCTTGGTTAGGTGTTTCTTCTCAGCGCATCATAATTGAAAGGATTGATTGAGTTCGTTTACTGATCTATTGCTATTTTTTAATTGTTTGTTCTTTTTCAAAAAAAAAAAAAAACAATCATCTCTAATGAGTTTTCTTAACTGTTTGATACCTGTAATCTCATACATTCAAAGCTTATGGTAACGTGGCCAGCCTGTCTGCCTAAAGAAATATTAGTTTTGATGAAATTTTGAGGGAAAAGGAGCCATAGCACAGGATGCGCCATTGAAAATTTGGGGGGTTTGAGATTTGAAAGAATTTAAAACTTATTTCGGGAGGGCAGAGGGGGGGGGAGCTCTGTAGTATATGAGGGAGTGTGCCATTACCCAAGTGGGATGTACACTCCTGCTTAACTGATAATTTTTTTATGTAGGAGGTATAATGCTGGTCAATGAAACTTCACCCCCTTTACAAAAATTTCTGGATCCGCCCCTGATGGAGGCTGGAGGGGTATATATGATCACTCTTAAGTGATGCAACGACTAAGAAGAGGTTGGTGCTGATTTCATCACCTACTACTTCACTTATGAGCTTTGAGTGATAGCCAAGACTCTTGATCTTTACGAGTCTCTCCTTATTATAGAAAAAGCTAAATGCCTTTTATCATTCATGTGACTCAAAAGCAACCCTGAAAGCAATTCCTAATAAAGGCTCATGGACAAGAGCACCCATATGCAAAATTGTAAGGGGGGGGGCTTAGATATTTTCCCCATGGGTTAGGAGGGTATTTTCTCCATGGAAACCAATTTCAGGACAGATTAGAGTCATTAAAATATTTCATTTTTAATAACTTATTCATTAATGGCTGGAGAATAAATGTTTTTACATTTTTGCAAAGAAAAAGGTACCAAAAGCAAGAAAGTTATAATTTCAAATGGAATCGACCCCCTCTTGCCCCCCTATATGGGCGCCCTTGCTCATGGACCTCTGAAGAGATTTGCACTCTCCTGTTTTGTTACAAGGAGGGGCGGGGTAAATAAACTGTTGCTTTATCCAATGGTCATCTGCAGAAATTTTCATTAGAGGCAACAAAAATGAGGATAAACTGGCAAAAGAGGGCAGAAATGTGATTAATGACAACAGTGTCAATGTTACCATGTTTGACACAAATGTGGTTGCAAATTTTAAATTGAGGGAGGAGTCGATTCCTGTTAAGCATCAATTTTGTAGTATAGATAGAGACCACATTACATTAAAGACCATTGCTAAACTAAGAACAGGTCGCTGCAGAGGAATGAAGATTGATAGGGAAGATAGAATTTTCAGGAATTGTGATAACCGTTTGGATTCTGATTTTACACCTGCTCATATCTTTGTTTGCCTGACTATTTTCGCTGATCTGTGGGAAATAGGGATCCTGCTTTTGTCAGTAAACCTCTATGAGAATAATCTCAAACAGATTGCCAGGACTATCATCTGGGCCTATGTCTGATTTTGTCTTGCCATGGACATATCATCATCATTGAAAATACTCTTTAAAAAAGCCTTAAATAATATCACGACATTTAATATGCAATCGTAAAAAACACTAGCATGAAATTAAAATCAAAACCAAAATTAAAACTGAAAATGAATCAGTTTCCATCAAGTGATTTAAGGTAATAAACTATTAGTTTTTGAGTTGCGGAAAATGCCTGGAGTTTGGAAATTTGTATAGTTTCTCACTTAACATCATTAAAGCTAAGTTAGTTGTAAGAAAAATAACATTTTGTCAATGAAAATGTTTTCTGTTACTTAACTATTGCTTTTTTAATTTAGAAAAGGCTTATATCAGATAAGAAGTATAGCGAAAGAAGATTAGATGTTTTATCTGCACTTGTATTGGCTGAAAAATCTCTTAATGGACCAGGTAAACACATACACACACACACACACATATATATATATATATATGTATATATATATATATATATATATATATATATATATATATATATATATTACAAAATGCAAACAATAAACACATAAGGGATTTACAAAATTAAACAAATAAGAATACTAAAACTAATAATAAGACTAAGCTGATGAAACCAGAAGTCCTCAGCAGTGGAACCTTCATCCTAAGGTCACCAGACCCAAAATTTTAAGCTAAAAACTAAAGCGAGTTTTAAGCAAGCTTATTTGTTTAATTTTGTTAATCCGTTATGTGTTTATTGTTTGCATTTTGTAATATTTACCTGGCTGTTTCTTTGGCTGCAGCATTGGGCTTGTGGTTTACTCCATTTTATTTTATGTTATTCTTTTCTAATTTTCTTTTATTTTGTTTCAGTATATATATATATATATATATATATATATATATATATATATATATATATATATATATATAAAATATACTAACTGCGTTGCACAACCTATTGAAAAATAAAAGTTATATTAAGTGATGCTTGTTCAACAATCAGTGTTAAATAAGAGAAAGAAAAAACACTTGGTGTAAAATTTCCCGTTAGAATAATGACAATAGTTTCTTAAAATCTTGTTAAAATTTTGACCTTAGTGCCTAAAAATATCCATTCAAATGAGAACTTCGTAAATAAAGTTTACATTCCCCTAAAAATCAAAATACCTGAACGAATAATTATAAATATAGGTAAAAGAATTATTTGAATGAAGGCAACAGTCCCACAATAGCATCAACATACTCTTTGAAACCTCGTTAGAATTAGAGAAAATCAATTTTAAATTAGGAATTTACCATCTGCTTAGGGCTAGTATCTTTACATAGTATAAAATGAAGTCCTGAAAAAGCGTCTGTGTGTTTGAACTTGCAAAACTCAAGAATTACCCGACCGATTGCGCTGAAATTTTCACAGTTTGTTCCTTTAAGTCCTGAGAAGGTTTGCAGACCAGTTTGAATAAAATTCGATGAATAGTTCTTTTTTTATTCCAATTTACCTCCAATTTTCACATAAATTCTCAAATAGGGGGTGAAAAATTACTTGCACGTATTAATATTACATATCGTTAGAAAGGGTAGAATTTTCCGCGTTCTAAGCAATTTCTTTTATGCTCTAACTTTATTAGGGCGAGAATTACTTGCATTTTTAGCTCGAATTTTTTTAGGCTTAGCTGAAATTTAGGCACTACTTTCTTAATTAAATAAATCAATAAAAAGTGAAGGAATTGTCCCACAGCTTTCTTTTTGACGCCGTTGGAAAAAGCGACCTTTTTTACTCCAGATCTAACTCGACCTATGGTCGAAAAAATAAACTTTTATCTCGAAAGGAAAAAAAAGTTACAAGCCTTTTTAAATCAAGTTTCAGAAATCTCGATTCCATTGAAATTGTGAACCATTTTCTTTCAAATTTTAATTCCTTAAACTTATTTTATTTTGTGTTTCCATGCTTACGCATTTTAAATCCATCTTTCTGGATTTAATTTCTTAAAAGTATTTTAATATCTGTTGTCATTGTTTGGAAAGGAAATCATGATGTTTTTTATTTATTTTTTACGCCTGATTTTTGAATATACGTCACTTGACACAATTTTTATTTTCAAGATAGACCGGGCAAAACTGGGCAATGCAGGTAGTCATAATCTAAATCTAAAAGTCCCATATAGCCTTTCTTTGAACTTATTGCAAAAGTGTCCACCCATAAGGTGGCATCTTGTTTTTGGGAAAGCAGTTCCTCAACCCATTCTTGAGAACATTTACCTCTTGGAGCATTTTTATAACTATTTTAGCAGTAATTCATTAAGAAGTGTATTGAAGAAAATGCTTGCTTATTTAAAGAAGCTAACTGTAGCTTTTTCAAAAAGTTTTTTCAGTTTGAGTATCATGAAGAATTTTAATGAACTCAAAATTTTAACGTATATGTTTATTCAGTTGAGTTTGTTCAAGATTCTAAAAGTTTTATATCTTCTCTTCAGATTCGTATATTTTTTGTTCCCATATTTTGTGTAGTTCAGACTTTTACTAGTAATTTGGTATTTGGTTGCACAAGCCCTTATACGAATAAACTAGAATGAATTGTTACCATGGAACATTAATTCAACATTTCAAAAACTTAGTTTAATTTCCATATGATTTTTTCTTGATAGTAATGTAGTGACTAATCCTATGTAATTTTTCTTGTATGTATAAATTAATATTAATTGATCAATTTTATGTTTGATTAAAATCAACATCTTAAGGGAAAAAAATCTATACAGTATGAGGTATTTTAATTTTTGATTGGATTTTTAAAAATATTTTAGGGACTAAAGAAAGAAGATTAATTACTTACTTAGCTATGTCTCTTGGGGTACAAATGGTAAGTTTTTAACGATTTTAAAGCTGTTTAGTATTAAATAACCTATGTCTTAAACTTCTTACTTTTAGTTATATTTTTCAGAAATCATTTAAAGAAGATGAAATCGCCAGCTTTGCAAGTGTAATGAAAGAACTAGATTTTATATGTGATCTGAAACAAAAGTGAGCATGTAATAAAATTACTTGTTTGCATGCTGTTGATTTATTTTTTAGCTTGATTTGTTTTGAAAAGGATCATTTCATACAATGCTTCAGAAATTTGGTTAAAGTGTAGTTAGTGTAACAACAGCAATGTATTGCCGATTAAATCCTTTACTTTTGGGATAAAACTCTTTGTTATCCATCATTTCATTTTATTTGAACACTAGGGGCCCATCCCGAACTTGTTGGCGTTGAAAAAATTATCTGTCTTAAATAAATATTCTGCAGATTTTTTTGTTTTAAGATATCATGGTGTACTTGTACATAAGCTTTTTGTTTCGTTTTTATGAGGTTTTTAAAGAAATTGATTCACTTCATTTCCTAATCAAGAGAGACCAACCTTTTCTTCCCCGTGAACAATATAATCTTCACATATGTAACATTGTATGTATGACTTTTAGTTTTGATGATGATAATGGCATGAGAAATTTCCATTGAAAATTGCAATTATTTATATTAGAAATGGAAATGTGCAAGGACCATGTGCGGGGGGGGGGGATTTCGAGAAATATTCCTGACTGACCTGCTGCTGATCCAGTAAGAATAGTGCAGTAAATCATGTTAGTCCAAATTGATTTTGTTTGGGGTCCAGTTCCGTTGCATACATAAGACAAATTAAAGTTTTGCAACAAAATTATTGGAATACCGCCTTTAATTTTAATAGAATGAATATAGGCTCTTTAAGATATAGAGATCGTACAGAGTCAGAGTCCCTAAGAGGAAAATATTTTAAACATCTTAAAGTATATCTGCACGCGTTTATCAAGGGAACCACAGGAATTGTTTGGTAAATCACCAGCAAATGCAAAGATGACATCTCTCTCAATGTTGTCTTAATCATTTAGTTCGTTTAGAATTCACAGCTTCTATACACAAACAGTGGCTCATCAAACTTCCGTAATACATTATTCGGCAGACCTTTTGAAGACCCTATCAAAATGGCCCATTTTTTCTTAAGAAACGTACAGAGTCTTTGTGAAGGGAGCCATTCAAAGTAGTTAAACCTGGAGTGGTCAGTTTTTCAACCACTAAGAAAAATTGCTGCAATTAAATTAAAAAAAAAAACTACTAACACTGCCTGTTGATTTTGGTTAAATTTAGACAAAAAATTTCAGTTCCACCAGGTATGCCGATAAACATTAATTTGCATTCTGGTATCATAGCAAGTCTCGGATCAGTTTCTAATTTAATTGCTTGATTGCAAACGTACTTATTCTGTAGGTTTTAATCATGTATTTATCTTGTCCAGAACATATAAACATACAAAATAAACCCTCTCTTTTTATAATATTAGTATAGATAAAAACCTCAAAGGGTATCCCGAAATGCATGCAAAATTTCAGCTTTTAGAATCACACATTAATATCATCTATCTGCACTACTTGAATTTAAAAAGTAATTTACTCGAAGCGGATCCCAGTTATATTTCATTTGAATAAATTTTCATGCATTAACGTTCTGCAAATCTAAATGTTTCGCGATGTCCAAGGCTAATAGAATGCTATATACCTTATCCTCGGCATCCTCAAATTCATGTATTGGTTATGGCTGTTTTTATGCCATAATCGTTATTTTTTTTCACTTGTTTCTATTCCTTAGTATTCAGTTCATAGGGAACAGCTTTCAACTATTTTATCACTGCTAGTGCGAGACAATTAGCACTTTTTTTAACTATATAACAATAGATTAGTTCGAAACATAAACTGGTAGCGAAGACAAACTATTGCTTTAAAAAATTAGTACAGTTGGCTCTCTGTTTAACGATGCTCTATTTAACGACTTTCTCTATTTAACAACGACTTTTTCCGGTCCCAGATGGTCCACTATAGTGTTAAAAGCAGTCTATTTAAGGACTTTTTCTACTTAAGGACGATTTTTTGTGGTCCCTTGAAAGTCGATAAACAGAGAGCCAACTGTATAAGTACATATATGCATAATTTATAACCTGTGTCACTCAGTAAGAATGCACCTTTCAGATAGTGAAAGAATTTTTCAAATAGCTGCAATGGTTCCAGAGATTACCTCGAACATGTAAACACACAAAAATCTGCCCTCTCTCTTTATAATATTAGTATAGATAACTACAAATCTTTTTGTTTTTGCTTCCCAAAAACTATTATTATTTCCCTTATAAATCTTATGTAAAACATATTTCACTTTCTAAATGTAAAAGTTAAATATACTATTGATAAATAAAATACGAAAATATTTCAACCTTATTATTTAGTACAACTGAGTGCAGTTTTATCCAAGTAATCGCTTGAAATTCATTTATTTTCTTTTTAAAGCGTATTTTCTTTCTATTTAAAAATACTAAAAATATAGTTTTGATGAGGATTTGTAGTGGGTTTTGGTGTTCAAGCATTTTAGTGCTAGAGTTTAATTGTAGTAACTGAAATGTTCCAAATCATGAAACATAAAATACTTATTTCATTTTAAAATTTATATTTAAATTGAAATTAAAAAAGCTTCAACTTAAAAACTGAATACAAAAAATTGCTCAAATTTCTAATCATGCAATTTTTAACATTCACGTTAACTATCATAACTTGTTTGCAAAACCATATTGCAATCCCAAAAGTTATCCTAATGAAGCTGCTTTTTCTACATGGTTTTATGTTGCTAGTGAAGGTAACATAATGTGTTATGGTTCTCAATCTCTTACCATGGAGCTGGTTCATTAGTTATGCAAAAAGTAATCCCTTTTTTGCAACTATATATATTGTACCATTGTGAAAAGATAAAATGGGGGGAGTGAAGACGTTTATTAATGAAACTAAGACCTCAAGTCACGTGATAGTTTAAAGCAAAGCATTGGAAGAAATCAGATTTCCTTCACTCGTCTCACGCAAAACGTGCCAATTGTTCATCGTTGTTGAATCACGTTACTTGGGGTCTTTGGGTCAGCTTTTGCTAAGCTAATAATGAGACTTGCTCCCTCCATTTTAATTTCTGCTCTAAGGATTGTACAAGTGGCATATGAAAAAAAGTCATTGAGTTTTGTTTTCTGATACAATTTAAGAAAATACCTGTATGCTAAACAATATGTCACAGAAGAAATATGTGCTTACAGAAATTTGACTTAAGTATGCCAAAGTGAAAAACAAAAAATGGCGATGCAGTGTCAATTTTATTAAAAATTTACTTTTTGCTATGAAAAGCATATGAAGTTAAAATTTATTTTGAATTTTTAGAATCCGGGAAGCTTGTGATTGTAGTTTTATGTATTGGCATCATGTTGTATTTCCTACATACATCACTGACATTTACGAAAATGGAGCAGATACTCATCATATACAAGTAATTAGTTTTTGAACTCAGTAAAACATGTATGTGTTTTAAGTCTTAGTAAAATTATATGAATTATAATGGAGTAAAAAAAGCCTGTGAAATTTTTAAGTCAATGCTTTTAAAGTATATGAACACCTTTTATTTCAGTTTCAGTTCGGATCAGTTTCTAGTCTTGCAAATTTAAATTTCAATGTGTGCCTTTTTCTTTCTATCTTTCCCTCTTCATACCAACCAGCATTTTTTTAAAAAAACTTTTCATTCCTTTTTTTTTCTCCTCCTAGTTTACTTAATTGTTTTCAAGGTACTGTAGAACCTCGATTGATCGAGCTTCGATTAACTAAGGTTTCTGTTATCCAAGCCGATAATGAAGTCTATTTTTTCAAAGAAAATAACGTAAATATTATGAAATGATGAATTTTCTATTTGAATATAAAAATATTTTCTGGAAATTTGTTAGGTTTTTAATATCCAACTTGGCATTGTACAAGAATTCAATTGATTTCTTAAATCTTACTACATGTTATTTCCCTACTTTAGTTTTTAAACTGTAAAATATTACTTTTTATATGCTCATTTTCATCTTTTAAAAATATTCTATTGTATTTTTCATTAATACATTTTAAAAGTTTGCGATTCTGACCAGATTTTCTACAAAGTTTCTATTAACTGAGATTTCCGACATCCGAGGTACTAGCAGTCCCAATTAGCTCGGATAATCGAGGTTCTACTGTACCTGAAAAATTTCTTTGTCACTGAAGTGATTCCTCTTTTATGGATTCGGACGAAAACCTTGAATCTGAAAATGAAGTCACTTGACTTTTTAATAAGTGTTTCAGTTTCAAAACTCTTTGATGTGCTTTTTGAACTGTTTAATCATATTTCAAAAATAACACAGTTAATAAAAACAACAGTTAAGGTAAACACACCAGTAGTGACCACTTTAAGGTTACTTATATACTTTGAAGAAAGCAATGAACCATAATGTGATTAATGTACTAGTACTTAACGTAACTATCATATTGAATCAATTTTATTCATCAGTCAGTCCAATAGATTAAAGATATTAATGTATTGGAGAGGGTTCAAAGGCGGACTACAAGGCTAATAAATAAACTTTCTCATTTAGACTATGATTCCAGGCTTAGAAGGCTAAAAATGTAGTCTTGAGCAAAGAAGAGACCGAGGGGACATGATTCAGTTAATTTAAATTTATTAAAATGAAAGATGTTACGGGGCTGAAGTTTAGCACTGAAAACAGGACAAGGGGTCATTGTTTTAGGCTATTTAAATCTCAGGCTAACATGGATATTAGGAAAAATTATTATTTTAGCAGGGTAGTGGAACCTGGGAACAGCTTACCGGAAGAGGTGGTAATGAGCAAGGGAGTTGATAGTTTTAAGAGGGCCATTGATCTTCACTGGGGATTGTAAATTGACTAGGACCAGCCTAGCTGGACCCAGAGCCTGTTGCTAGTCGTCACTTTTGTATTTGTATTATTTGGATTTAAAGTAAATAATGTAAATTCTTCAGATGGGAGAATGTCAGATATCCACTACAGTAGTGGCCACTTTGGAGTGGTCACTACTGGTCCAAATTTGAGGGTTGGGAAAAAATGGATAAAAATTTGAACAAATTGAAGTTCTGTCATTTTTAGAAAATGGTTCGATTTAGGAAGAATTGGGCTATAATACGCTCATTGATTTTCAAGAGAGGTTATTAATATTGCAGACCAACATTTTAAAAACATACTTCACTGTAGCCACTACTAGTGCATTTTAAACCTTGAAGTGGTCACTACTGGTGTGTTTACGTTACGTGTGTATTTTTTATTATTTATAAAAATTTAAATTGACTCACATTAGGCTGACATTAAGTTTACAGATGACGGAAATGTTTAGTTTTTTTTTTCGAAGTAGATCTCTAGAAGCAAAATGCCTTTTTCAGGTTGTCATTATAAAAAATTAAAGTGCTAAATGCTGCATATGAACTCTTGTTAACTACATTTAAAAAAAAAATATTTTTAAGAAGTTCACTTGCTGTTTTGCTTGATAAATTGTTTTAGATTTAAGGATGTCTTTTGAGAATTAAATGAAGCAAATTTAAAATATGCACACATTTGCATGTGTCATAATGAGTCAACTGAAAACATTTAAAATATTTCATTTGTTAAGGATACAAACATATTTCATCACTTAAACTTAACTTTTAAGCTAGTGATGTAGTAAAGTCAATGAGTGCTCAAAATAGGGGTGTAGCGTGCATGGAATATGCGATAATTTTTGACTTCAGAATATTGTTAGGGGTAGTTAGTAAGTCAACATACTGAAAGTCCCCGCCCCTAGGGGGTGAGCTAAAGGTGGGAGGGAGGGGGGAAGCAAATTTTGGGTTTTTCGAATATATGTCAGAAACAGTGTAAAAATGCGTTTAAAATAAAAATTCAAACTAAATAAACTTGCTATTTAATTGTTCCTTCACATCTTTGTAAAATTTCAACATTTTTTCGGGTATATGTTATGAAAATCGATAATTTTCGAAGAAATTCTCTCTTTTTTTCAAACCTTTACTTTTAGTGCCTCCCAGTATCAGTATTCATAAAAATTGTCAATGGCAAAGTTCTAGAGCATTAAATTACCTTCAATTTGATATGCTACTTTCTTACCTTTTCTTAAACCAATCAAAAGTTATAGAATATCTAACCTCCCTATTCAAAAAATTGAAAGCTCAATAAACTTTTCTTTACAATCGTCTCCGTTGAATTATCAACACTTTTCGAGGTAAATGTATGGCAATGAACGTCGATAATGTTTGTGAGAGCGTACTAATACCTTTTTCATATTAAAATACTATCCATAGGCAGCTCGTACGTGGGCAAGGGGGGGGGGGGTAACTGCCCCCTCACTTCCGAACGTAAACGGGCCTTGCCCCCTCACTTTTCAAGGATTCATGATCGATTGAAAAATGATTTTTTACATTGTGGACTGATTTATTTCACGAAGGTAAAAACTAAAACGGCCAAAAAAAGGAACTTTTCTCATCTTATTTCATTGGAATTTAACTTTAAAATGGAAAGTGTACAGTTGCGATTCGTCCCGATTTTTGAGGCCATATTTGACATTTTTAGAACAAATGAAATCAAAAATGTTACATTACGAGTAATCTAGCCCAATTTTACAAAACAAAAAAAAAAAAAAAAACTTTATGGACCACTCCCCCTAACCCCTACACTTCTTTTGACCCCCACTTTTTTGGCACCAGCTGCCTAAGATACTATCGAAACGTTTGCAGTTACTTACAAGTTTATTCTTGCATAAATTATTTTATATAAATCAGAAAGAAATGTTTTGAATAAATATTTGGCAAATGGAATTCTAAAATTGTAAAAAGAACAGTGTACGATTCGTCAAGGTTACCGACCATCTAGCATTTTTTCAAAAGATGGCGTGAAAGGGGTGAGATTAAAGTGAGGCGCCCCCGCGTCTTATGTTATGAAGCAGTTAAAGTTGGAAAACAAGCAATGGCAAAAATGGTAAACTTGCCCTTCGCAAACATCAAACTAACATGGAAAAATCGCGCACTCCCTGTTTCTTCGATGAACTCAACAATCCAGATTAATGATGAAAAAGTTGTGGTGGATCCATTCATGCTTTTTCAGCGAATTGCCATTAGCAAGAAATCGGACTAAGATTTGAAGATTTACATGAAATATGAATTAGCTCCCTATCCCCTAGCATTATTTAATGAAAGTGGGATGAGGAAGTGCAGAAAGTCAGCCTTATACACCTTATTTAAGGAAATTGATCATGACATGAATTTAACTAAGTTTGAACTTGTTGTTGATGGGGGATTCTTAATCCACTTACATTAAATTTCTAAGGACCCATTACAACGGGAAGGGCTGTACAGTGGTTTTTGATGGATACACTGACACATCAGAAAGCACAAAAGCAGCCGAACTGAACCGACGATATCGCTTAAAGAGATGTGTGGACATCAATGTCAGTTTGGAAAGTGAGATGAAAGTTAAACATGATTTTCTTTCAAATGTCCATAATAAGAGTCGGCTGATAAATCAAAATGCATCTGTTAAAAAATGGGATGAATACACTCCAAGCATTAGGTGATGCTGACTTTGATATTGTGACGACAGCTATCGTCAGATCGCAAAATTCTTCCGTTGCTGTTATTGGAGAAGACGTCGACTTAGCTGTTCACTTGGTTGCCAAAACCCCAACTGATCACGAAATTCTACTGATAAAACCTGGCAGAGAAAAAAGGTCAAGAGTGCTGTATATTCCTCACAACAGCTTCTGCTAGATTTGAAAATGAAGGACAATGCCCACTTGTTATTTTTACATGCATTCACAGGCTGCGACTCAACATCTGCAGCGTATCGCAGGAGTAAAGTGGGGTTAGTTAAACTATACCAGAGATCTAAAATCGTACAGCATGGATCTGAGGTATTTGTCAGCGGTTCTTCTTCTCCTGAATCCATTGAGACTTCTGGGATCATGAGTACTCTCGTATGGTATGGTGCTCCTGCCACGGAAAAGTCTGAACGAGTTCCGATACAAATCTTTCATCAAAACAGCTGCAAACATGAAGGCTGATCTTTCAACTCTCCCTCCAACTGAAGGAACGCTTAAGCAGCACGCATTCCGGACATATCACCAAGTACACCTGTGGCTAGGGGAAGAGTCCAGTGGCGAGTCAACGAAATGGGGTTGGGAAAGGAGGCATGATCAACTAGTTCCAAAACTCTCGGAGCTGGATGCTGCTCCTGAAGAAATGTTTAAAATGATTTTTTGTCGATGCACGAAAGGATGTGACAGCGGCAGGTGCAGTTGTAGAAAAGCATCGCTAAACTGCTCTGTCGCATGCCTGCATTGCAAGAGCAATTGCAACGGCGCCAAAATATGTATTCATGTCGAAGGCGACGACGATGACATCGATACACTGCCAATCTCTGTGGACACCGTTTCCAATGCCGATGAGCCTGAATAAGCCTCGACATTTCCACCTCAAGAATACCAAGATGTCACCTTGTAAAATTATATTTTCATTTTTTAATTACTGTCATTCCGTATTCATTTGTAAAATACTTTTAAAACGTGATGAGTAATGATATAATAAAAAAAATATTGCAAAAGATTATTTTTCGTTAATTGAAAATATCTAATTTCTATTGTTAAAATGTTAATTATAATAGTAGAGTCACCATACTCAATTCAAGAAAAACACCGACATTGAGTGTACAAGTTAGAAATTCATAACTTTTCATAGCTTGTCTGCTGGATGTCGTAGTGGTTAGACACTGCCTGACATAAGCCTTTAGTCTCAGGTTTAAACCCGCAGTTTAAGTGTTCTGTCGATGGATTTTCGAAATGAATAAAAATCCTCAGTGGACATGTCCCATGATTGCGGCCTGTTACCAATCCCTTGAGTGCATATTTGGCTTTGGCACTCTGGGAGAAAAAGAGCCAGTTGAAAAAAAAATTTTTTGTAAAATTAACAATTTTCAGTAACGTATACATCCAAAACAACTTGATATTTGACAAATATGTATAAAAACAATTTCATAGAAAATTTGTTAACTTCCATTTTTATTTGGAACATATTTTTCGCTATTTTCGAGATCTTATTTAAAAACCCAAAATTTGCACCCCCCCCCTTCTACCTTTAGCTCACCTCTCAGGGGAGGGGACTTTCAATATGTTTACCTACTAACTAACCCTAACAAATTTCTGAAGTCAAAAATTATTAATCGCATATTCTTTCACGAACGATAGCATTCAAACAATATCAAAATATAAATTTTCAATTCAGTTAAGTAAGCAAATCAAAATGCTTACCTTCTTTATGCCATACCTCGTGTCGGTTCTTTCCTACGTCAATAGGTGAGTTAATTCTATACTGAAAACTTAGACTCATAATAAATCAGAGGCCTGAAAAAAGGACTAGACAAAACTTCTATTAACTAAAACTATATTACTATTTTACATTTATGTACAATATTAAGAGTATTAGAAAATTCGACAAACATAATCTAGGAGATTCCACCGCACAGCTAGCGGTTCGAAGCATCACTTGAATCTGATAAAAGTTCGGATGGAAAAGTTCTAAGAGGTCAAACTCAAGTGGATCTTTGAGGGAAAAGGGGGAGAGAAGATCGAGTGTTCGTCACATATTCCATGCACGCTATAATGTATTCATTGACTGAACTGTTCGAGTCAGTTTAGTGTTTATGAATGGCAAGTGTTCCATTTTTTTTTGCCATGAAGGTGTTGGTTTGAAATCCTATAACTTTTGATTGGTTGAATAAAATGCTACAGAGTAGCATATCAAATTGAAGGTAATTTTATGATCTACAACTTTGTCATCGACAATTTTTATATATATATATTGATACTGGGAGGTACTACGAGTAAACATTTGAAAAAAAGGAAGAATTTCTTCGAAAATCGTCGAGTTTTCATAACATATACCTAGACAATTTTTGAAAATTTGACAAATATGTGTAGAAGCAGTTTCATAGTAAGTTTATTTAGTTTGAATTTTTATTTTAAACGCATTTTTTCCACCGTTTTCGACGTTTTCTCGAAAAACCCAAAATTTTCTTCCCCCCTCCCTCCCACCTTTAGCTCACCCCCCAGGGTCGGGGACTTTTAGTATGTTTACTTACTAACGACCCCTAACAATATTCTGAAGTCAAAAATTATCGCATATTCCATGCACGCTACAATGTGTTCATTGACTGGACTAATGTCGCAGATGTTTAATTTGGCTACTTTGTTTGTTTCGTTGAAGTTTTTAAAAATAAATTTATTTGTTTAAGTAAAGAGCATAGGTTTAAACTTTATTTTCAATCATGATTCAAACTTTGAGGAAAATTACCTCAGTAAAATTAAACGGTTAAAAGAAAGCATTTGGGAAACAGTTGAAAACACAGTTCTCAAATAAAAAGGTGGTTTGGGATATTTGAGGCAGATTGTTTTAAAATTCATGATAATACCTCAATGTGAGATATAATACCCAAAATAAAGCTTGGTAATGTACTTTCTTAAACTGTAGGAATCATAGGGAGAACAACATTTTAATTACAATATCCATGCTTCTAGAAGAATTTAGTTGTGATTGTTTTTCCCCCACCAACTCTCTTCTTCAAATACAATTCTAACAATAATTTATTTTGTGAATTTCAAAATTCTACTCAATATGTTTATATTTAATGTATTTTTTTTCGCTGATCAGAAATCATGTAAATCAGTTCTGATAGTTTCCGTTTTGTTTCAGTACATGATATCTGCTTTGCATGATTGTGTTAGTCCAATACTTGCTTCACGGCATGAATCATCGCCTCGTATACTCTTGGATGCTTTTGAAAAGGAAACATATTCTACTCTGAAAAAGGTATCTATTTCTTGGAGTCCTTCTATATCTGTACATACTATAGTTTTTCTAAACTGTCTTAAAGATATATTTTTTAGTTGAAGTATTCAATGCACCTTTACTTTCTTGATTACTGAGCCAAATGAAGTAAAATGGATGTTATTGATCAAATGAAATGTTATTTGATATGGAGAGAATCTGGAGCCTGTTATCAGCCATGAAAGAGATGCATATGGAAGAGCAGTTTCTGTGTTTGGGGTGGCATCTCTTTGGGTGGACGTACAGACAGTGCCTGATTACCGCACAGGCCACCTAAATCTAGGGCCCCATCTTCCTAAGGGGCCCAAAGAATTAAGCATAGTATTGCAACTATATGAAAGATACGTGTATTTTTTTAAAAATAATAAAACATTATGACTTATCAATTGGAAAAAAGAAACTTTCTTAAAGGAGAATTTTTATTCCTTCTGCTAGTAATGAATTTATTTTGTAAGGTTGTAAAAATTGATTTATGATTTAGATTTTTGGAATTCCTATTACATCTGAAAAAAAATTCTGCTTCAGTAGTTAATGATTTGTCCAGTTTCCCTGGTGTTTGGAAATCTCATCTTTAAAAATATTTTCGTTCGTGACATTTTTCCTCAGTATAGGTGTCCTTGCAGTTCTGGTGATGTAATAGTTTCCGTTCCTTGTCTGTTTACTTTGCTTCCTTTCATTTTTTGTTCATTTGTCATTTGGTTTGCATTGTTGAACCATTCATTCTTCTTTTTATGCACTGATGAAGGGGCTTGCATTTCATAGCCCCGAAACAGCTGTTTGCTGAGTTCTTAACTGTCTTTAAAATGCTTTTATTTGTGCTTTATGCAGGTTGTGTCATTTTACTTAAATATAAGCTGTCAAAAAATAATAAAAGTTTCATTTGAAAATTGAAGCATGAAACTTGGTGACGGCATAAACAATGCTTTTCTGTTTTCGTCAAAATAGAAAGCATATAAACAAGTGGTCAATTTGAACGATTGTAAAACCATAACGGAAAACTATTTAATTTAAAGACTTAGGTATGTTAAGCAAAGGCGCCCCTAGCATCAATTTTCATGAGGGTGGAAATTCTAAATTCGTCAATTGGATCTCCAAATTTTGACAAATGATAAAATTTAGGTATTCATGCATAATTACATCTAATGAGAAGGGATGTTCAGTCATTTAAAAATTGCAATAGTACAATTATCAGGGCGCCCAACACATTCCAGCCATAGAAAAGGGTAAAAGAGGACCACTTTCAATCAAAAAGGGGACTAAAAAGGACTAGTTAGGATTTAAAAGAGGACCTTGGGAGGACCATTCATAGTTAAACCCAGGGAAGCACCAAAAGGCAAATTAACTGCCAGCTGCTAAATCCGTGAAGATAATTTGTTAAACTATACTAATATTATAAAGAGAGAGAGAGCAGATTTTTGTATGTTTATATGTTTGAGCTAATCTCTGGAACCATTGCAGCTATTTGAAAAATTCTTTTACTAGATAAAAGGTGCATTCTTACTGAATGACATAGGCTATAAATTATGCATAAATGTTCTTATACTAATTTTTTAAACCAATAGTTTGTCTTCGCCACCAGTTTAGGTTTCATATAGTTTTATTCTTATAAACGTAAAAACAGTTACCGCTTGTTCCGCACCTGCAATGACAGAATAGTCGAAGTTTCTCTTTGAACTGAATGTTGAAGGATGGTAACAAGCGATAGAAAAAAAAGCTTGCGATGTCAGCCTCCAAAATCTTGACATGCATTTGTGGCTGCAGAGGATAAGGTACATAGCATTCCATTAGCCTTGGACATTGGATGCCTATTAGAGTCGCAGAATGTTTATGCTTCAAAATTTATTCAAATGAATTACAGCTGAAATTCTCTTCGAGCAAATTAGTTTCTGAATTTAAGTAGTGCGGATAGACGATATTAGTAGGAATAAGTGTTTCATAAAGTTGTAATTTTGCATGCATTTTGGGCTAACCTTTGAGATTTTTTTAAATCATACTAAAATCGAAATAAAAAACATCTGGTAATAGATTCACTTAAGTACATTTAGTTCAGAAAATTCTCAACTCAAAGAGTAATAGCACATAATTACTGTACATTCAAAGTTAAGAGTTAAAACAATAACGAACAAAGAACATTCACTAGGAAGGAAGTTGACTAAGAAGATGAAAAAATAAATTTAAATTATTTGGAGAAATATTCTTCATGATGACCTCACTTAAGCGTTTAGAACGAAACATTTAGATAATACCTTTCAAATATCCAATTAAAAAGAGATTGACAAAAAAAAAATGTTGAGGCATGCGAAAGTAGTAAGCTTTCCGATGAAAACGATTACAAGAGGGTAAAAAAAAGGCATCCCGGGATTGAGAAAGACTCACCTCTTGGCAAAATAGACTACATTCCTTACATTAGAAAATATGAATTTTGTTTCTTAAGAGCTCATTTAGAACATTTTCGTGGTCCAACTTTAGTCCAAAGCATTTTGAAAGTAAATGGACAGGTCCTGCTAATCTATCAAGCTACATGCATAGAAGTCGGTCTTATAGAGAACGATAAACCTTCAATACTAATCTTATTTGCAGCATGTAACTTTCTTATTCCACTCCTGAACTCGGAGAAATGTTTGTAAAAGTTTTAACTCTTATGTCAACTTTTAGATCCTATTGCTTTGTATCAAATATTTTAAGAAAGTTCTCTGTGACGACACACTGCAAGCAAAACATTAGCAGTAAAACTATGACTGTCGGTCAATATCAAAGGATACAAACCAAAGTTTAATTTAAATAAAAGGCAAAATTTGTCAAGGAAGGCAAAAACTCAATAGTTAATAGCATTGAAAAATGCTATTAACCAGGAACCCAAGCAAATGTTTATCAGCATACCTGGTGAAAATTGAAAAACTTAATAAATTTAACACTAGCCAAAGTTCTATCAAAAGGCAGACTGACTTTTACGATGTGTTTTAAGGAATTGTCGGGATTTTATATGGTGGTGAATAAACTGACCATTCCACATCCCAACTACTTTTAATATCTCCTCCAGAAAGAATCCGTAAGATCCATAAGAAAAAACGGGCAATTGGTATAACTTCTTTAAGAAGATGTCATATTTTGTGTAGGACGAATGTTCAATGAGCCTTCGTTCAGATAGAAAAGCCATAGAAAGAACCCTAAAAGGCCAAAAAGGTTCAAACGAAACTTTGAGAGCTGTCACCTTCTTATTTGATGGTATCTTTCATGAAACTCATCCTGTAGTTCCCTAGACAAATGCGTGCAGATCTACTTTAAACATGATCAAATTCGTCTTCTGCTAAAAACTCTATACTATCTCTGTAACTTAAGAACAAATATAAGACAGGGGTGATTGTGAGTTCATCAAAAAATACCTGAAAGTTTCAAAGCGATAACGGGGGGGGGGGGGGTAATCTTTGGCCCCTATTACTTAAGTGCACCTTTGCCATAGTATTAAATAGTTCTGAGTCAAAATATTGTGTGTACATTTGATTAAATTTTTAATGGGTTACAAAGTTACTTTTGAGCTCGTGTTATAAAAATTATCTTGACATTTGTCCATCTTAAGGCTCTTGCAGGTATATTTGATGAGTATTATATAATTTTAACAAAATTGCGGAGGAAGGGAGATAAAAGCATAACGAAAAAAAAAAAATCCGGTATTTTCAGACATAAAAATACCCCGGAAATACGTCAGAAAATATCGGAAATTCGGTAAAATACCGGAACACAATCACCCCTGATAAGAGTCCGTTTAGGAGATGGTGGTATGCGTTTGTCGAGTATTTTATTACAGGTAAGTAACGGAAAAATACCTGAAAAAGGATAACTTATCAAAATAGATGAGGACTATAATTTTCGCTAACAGTGCTGTGCATCATCTGTATGAATTCCTTAATTCCTTCAACTCCTCAGGACTTCGCTTCATGCTTTTAAATTTACGATATTCCAATAATATTACTGCGCAATTTTAATTTGCCTAATCTATGCAATGGAATTTGTCCCCAATTAAAATCACTACAGAATGTAATGATTTAGAGTACTCTTCTTACGGCACCAGCTGCAGTTCAGTTGGCTCATATTCCTTGCATTTCCATTGGCCTTGAATATTTCTTTTTCCAATGTAAGTGGTTACAATTTCCAAGTAAAATTTCTTACGCCATCAGCATCATCAAATCTGAAGTTCAAACGTGATACTATACAATACATAGCACAAGGTTACATATGGGAAGATTGTATTGTTCAGTGCAAATTATATGTTGGTCTCTCTTGATCAGGCAATGAAGTAAATCAATTAGTTTCAAAACCTCATAAAAACAAAACAAACTAGTATGTTGTGGCCATCACAAAACTTTCTTCTATATTTTTCTTTTTTTTTTTCTGATCCCCTTTTTTTTCTGCTTGATGAGGAAGCAATATTCTCAACAAAAACAAAATTACACATGCAAAAACTATTGCAAAAGCAAAGCAAAGAGCGAAAATTGAAAGTTATTTTAAAAGCCTTGCTTGAATTAATTACAAATATTTTATTTGTTAACAAACATAAGATGGCAACAGTTAAAAATTTTAAATCATTGAGGTAATATTTCCGATCATTTCCATACAATTAAAATCACGAGAAATATGCACACGACAATCTGTTACGATGTATCTTTCTTATTGTTGCATAATTAAAGCTATTTTTATTCGCAAAAAAAAAAAAAAAAAAAAAATCAACACCTCTTGGAGCGATTGGCGTCAAAATTGAACCAAAGCCTGTTTACATATGGATTCACATATATTCCAAATTTCAACCAGAACGTAGCATTACTTCTTGAGATAGGGCACTCACAATGGAAAAAAAGAACGGATGATTGCGATACCCCCTTTTTAGCTGTTGACACCAAAATAAAATCAGCTCTTATACCCACTAAGGGCTACTTGCCGATAAATTCTTCTTTCATTCCGTTCATTATTTCTTGAGATACAGCAGTCACAATTGACGACAAAAAACGTTCTATAGCTCAATCCCCGTTTGAGTTATTGACACCAAAATTGAATCAGCACCTGTTCCTGTTAATGGCAACATATGGGCCAAATTTTGTTTGATTCCACCAGTTACTTCCTGAGGAATAGCAAGCATGCGTAACTCAAAAAACGTCCCATTGCTCCACCCCCCCTTGGAGGAATTCGCGCCAAAAACCAATGGGCACAAGTTCACATAGCGGCACATATGTGTACCACAAATTTTGTTCAATTTCATGCAGTAGTTTTTGCTGTAGAGCGGCCACAAAAAACTGGACACACACAGACGTGACACACACACACACAGAGACAGACAGACATTTTCCAAAAATAGTCGGAATGGACTCAGCACACCTCAAAACGTTCGAATCCGTCAAAATTCGAAATTTGGAAATTTGCACGAATTTCATACTTTCTTCTATATATTAGATATAGAAGAAAGTAAAAATGATGTATACCATTAAATTTTAAATTAAAAAGTACACGCATCATATTTGCTTAAGATAATTTTTTTTAACCCGAACAAGGTCGGCACGGGCTGTTTGTTAACCATAATAATGATCTATAATGATACAATTCCTCATCACCTTCTGTACAAATGAACTTTTTATCTATTGAATTATATTATTTACAAACATTTGGATGGGGCAGGGAGGGGGGGGGGGGAGGAAGGGAATGACAAGCAAGCATGTAACTAGCGATCTTACAGAGTAACTTTAACTGAAAAATAAGTTTTCTGCCAATTAACAGGTGAAAACTGGCTGAATATAAATAATCAGTTAAGTGACTGATGAATCAGTGCATTCCTAGTTAAGACCTTTTAGATACAGTTTTTACAGTAAACATCTTAGCACATAGTCATTTACAAAAGTTTTCACATAACCAGTTTAAACAGAATTCATTTTTATATAAGGTACTACATGACAAGAAGATATAGTTTAGAGGCCATGTGGGAGTAACCCCCCCCCCCCCGGCAGCCCTTGTTTTTAACACATATTTCCAACCCTAATATGGTACTTATACATGCTTATATATACTTTTCATAGCATGAAAAGTTTATTTTGCCTGCATAATTTTAACCCTTTTTTATCATCATTAATTTGTGATGGTTATTTGTAATATTTACCTTTATTTCTTAAGCTTTTAGAATTTTTCATCAAAATATTTTTTAGCACTTATTGGATCCTCTGTGTAGTGATGTTGAAACAGAACTCCGACTCCACTGTCACTATCACCTACAGCTTGATGACCGTAATCCTTTTAAAGTTGGTTTGAAAAATTATTCTCACATTCTCAAACTTTCCTCCATCAGACTTTTTGATCGTTTCATCAATATCAAATGTAAGTAGTCATAAGTTCCTCAAACTTACTGACTTATAATATTTATTTTCAATCAATTTTTCCAATGATTCTATTGTTAATTTATAGAACAATTAATTTTCATATTGAGTCTGAATTACATTCAAAATTTAAATTTGTAAATGAAAGTAGTTAATTTTGTAGTGCATTCTTCAATCTTAATGAAAACTTTCAAATAGTTTAAGTGCTCTTGTTGACTAAATTTCATTTATTAATTGTTAATCAAACTATTGCTTTGTACAATCATGGAGATGACATGAATTAGTGATCATCTGAAACCAGACATTCTCAATCCATTAATTAACATGAATTAATCAATAATTGAAATTGATTTCAATTGGCAAATGTTTTAAAATGTATGTGTGATACAATGTAAATCTCAACATATGAGGAAATTGGTTTTTATTCTTTTTGTCTGGACATTATATATTGTAAAAAAAATATTTTTCTTTACTTTAACTTCACTTTTTTCTTAAAGCATTAAAATGTATTCATTTCCATAGCTTTTGTAGAACATTACTTGGAGAAAATTTTTTACAACTTAACTACAGTCGCTTTACATGATTGGAAGACGTATGGAGAAATGAGAAATTTAGCAAAACACAAATATGGACTAACTACAGTTGAAGCTCATTTACCTAGTCAAACTCTTGAACAGGTTAGATTTTTTTTCATATAGTTATGTTAAATTTGTCTTTGTTTGCATTAAGTTATACTTTAGTGGTTATCTATAAAGATTAATACAGTCGAGCCTCCTTATATCGAACTTTCACATATCAAAATTTTCTATATATCGAAATCTCAGCAAATTTCAATGTTAATTACATAGAAAAATTGTTTCTATATATCAAAAAAATCTCTATATATCGAAATTTTTTGCGAGACATTTGTACATTTTTTTTCCACTTTAGACTGTTTGTCTCATGAAAAATGAAGGTTAGGGGAGAAAATTATGTTTACTAAAGGTTGCTAAGAATCTCATAAGAAATCTGGGTTTGAGGAGTGTGTAGATAGGTCTTTGTTCCGCTTTGGAGTTCTTAAATTCCCTCATGTTTATTTCAAATCTTAGTTGTAACCAGTAACACTGTAAAATCAGTTTCAAGTTATTCCTTTTGTCTGTTGCTTATCATTCCTAGTCTTTTTAGCTGCAGTAAAAATCATTCAAGTTAAGTAGATTGATTTTTTACTTTCATCTCGATTACATTGTCAAAACGAAAATCCCCTCATGTTGCGAATCAAGTTGAAATACCGAAGAATGAAGATGTATGAAGGCGCAAAAATGTAATTCCTGTAATTTTTTAATTATTAACTTTCATTTAATCCAATGCTCGTATAAATTAGAAATTGGGTTTCATGCACGAGAATTAGCTTTAATTTTAATGTTTAGGAGATTTTTATGATAAAATAAGATCGTTTCTATATATCGAAATTTCTATATATCAAATTTTGTCCCGCCAATTTTCTACTTCGATATATGGAGGTCCAACTGTATAAGGAAAACATTTGCATTCAATCTTTGAAAGGGAAAGAAAAGCATAATTTCATTTCAAGGAAGAAATTTAAAATTTATGCTATTTATATTATCTTAATTTATTAAGATAAATAAATATTTTTGTGCTGAAAAGTAAAGTAATTAATAACTTCCAAAAGCAAAAAATGCAGATTGCTGCAGAAACATGTGTACAAGGAACGCCTTTTTCAATGCAAAAGAAATGAGCATATGGATGAAAAGACATCCGACGTCCGATCATTTCTTTTGCATTGAAAAAGGAGTTCCTTGTAACGGCAAAACTCGTGTCTGTTGTAATCTGCAATTTGTGCTTTTTAACCTTAATTTCTTACATGGTTAATTATTCAATTTGTCAAAAGTCTATACTTGCTTGTCTTGCACCATGCATGAAAGTCAAAATGATCTCTTGAGTGCAAAATTTTTTTAATAAACTGCTTAAATAGAAAGTTAAGTATGAAATGCATGTTGTGTGTGTGAAAATGTGTTTAATTCCTTTTTCAAACAATATTAGTTATGTTATTTTAAATTTAGAGATTTTTCTCACAAATCCATTGTACTAATAAAATAGCACTTAGCTTATTTCAATGTGTAACACATGGCAAATGCATTTATGCTAAAAAATGAATGTACATCTTTGTAGATTTCTAACTCAGAATTTTTAATATATTTTAGCTAATGATTCTTTATGAAATTTAATTTAGAATTTATCTGTTCTAACTGAATAAAAGTAGGTATGCCATTCTTATCAAATCTAAATGTTAGATTAATAAGAATAAAACATTAGAAATTTCCAAAAATTATCAAATCGTGTAGTCTTGTTAAACTATTTGTTAGGCTCACATTGCTCAATGTCAAAATATTTGAAGCTCTTTTTTTTCCTCTTTCTCTCTTTTTATTAGACTCGAAAGTGAGTAAACATATTTCGAAGTTTTGAATATGTAACTGCAATACTGGCCAAAAGTAATTAAAATTTTAGGAATCCAGCATTTTTCCAGGAAGAAACTAAAAAAATAGTTTCAGTTAAACTCACTCATTTTTTTTAAAGTATGATGTAGTGTAGTATGATGATACAATCTTTGCCAACAATTTTTGTTCTTCATCTTTAAATAATGTTAGATTCTTCAAACTTGCAATACCAGTATTGCTGTTAAAATCAAAACTTAAATATGGATTTCTTGCTTTGCAGACTTAAAAAAATCTAAACACCTTCAAATATTTTTATATTGAGAAATATGACGCAATTACGAGAAGATTTGATGGTTTTCAGTAGACCAAGTTATTCCTTAGGCCAATAGGAACAGGATAATTTTAGAGCATATGTTATAGTGAAAAAAAGGTACATATTATGATTAGGGAAATACAGTACATTCCATTCTTGACTATAATACATTTGATTTATTTTAATGTAAAAACATATCAAAGAAGAATAAAATGTATTTTAGCTATTATTCTCTATTTATTTTACAAAATTTGTACTGTTATGTATTACATACTAATGGCAGGTCCTTTGACCTTAAACTTTAAATAGGGTATTTCTGTATTTATGGCTTTACAAATTGGGCCAAATTAAACACAATCATGGCTGATTTCCACCATTGGTATATGCCATAAGTAATTGCTGAAAGTCTTAGCTGTAAAGAAATAATGTGTAATATTTTCTGTTCCATTGTCTTTTGCTTTTCTCCTCTTTATTGGGCAAAGTTGCATTTTCATTTAAGATGTTTAAATGCTCAATCTAATTTTTTTTAATCATTAATTTCTTTTAGGGCTTAGATGTGCTGGAAATAATGCGAAATATTCATCTTTTTGTGTCAAATTATCTCTACAATTTGAATAATCAGGTATGATATATACTGCTGAAAAACGAGAAAAGAACAACAGAAAAGATGCAAAAGAATTTTATACAGTATAGTAATGTGATACATAAGAAGTAATAAGTCAAAATGTGTGGCAAAAAGAGTAGCAATTGGTAATAAATGTGTCAAAATTTATGTCAAAATCTCGCATTTTCAATTGTTTTATTGTTGACGGTTTAGGAGGGTCATGACCTCATGACCCTCCTCTTGTATCCGCCCCTGGACACTGATGCCATGGCGACCCACCTTCGTTACCCAGTGCTTATTTTTCGGGACACTGCTGTCTTATTAATGCATGCCACTTCATTGTTGAGTCCAAAACATTCCTCATGTAAGAATTCTTTTGGCTATCTCTGCCTTATTGTAAAATTATCAATCTTCCTATCCTATCTCTTACGTTTCTTGTACGACTTTTCGGGTTTGCTGATTTCTTCGCAAAGTCAATCACACATCTCAGGTGTCAAGTCATTGTAACTTCTATTGGTTTGTCAAAATTGTTACACAAGTGAATGACCAATTACTTTCACTACATTCAAGGTCTTTTAATCATGGATTATAATTTTTATCTTGATCATCAAGGGCCCCCATAAAATTGTAGGGGGGGGGGGGCTCAGATATTTTCCCCATGTTTTAGCAGGGTATTTTCTAAATGGAAACCGATTTCAGGACAGATTAGAGTCATTACAATTTATCATTTTTAATAACTTATTCATTGATGGCTGAAGAATAAATGTTTTAACATTTTTGCAAAGAAAAGAGTACCAAAAGCAAGAAAGTTCTAATTTCAAGGGGGGGGGGGGGCTCGAGCCCCCCCCCCCCCTGCCTCCTCTTATGGGTGCCCTTGTTGACCATGTGTTGTAGCATATGAAAATTTCAGGGCGGATGTTTCTTCTGATTTTTGAGGTTGTCATTATTAAAATATGACTATACCTTTAGAATGCAGTGTAATATTTGTGCACAAAAAAGAGGTGTAGGACCCTGATATATTTTTGAAATTGAAGTCTCCTAAACGCCGGTTTAGACTGTTTTAGATCATTCTAATGGAATGATAACACTCTTATTGTACTATCTAGATCTGTACTAGAAACAATTAACATCATTTCTACGTTTACTAAACCCAATTAAAAAAGGGAAAGCTTGTTCAGATGTGTGACATTTCCTACTTGGAGTTATTTTTTCATTTTCTGACAGAGAAGAAAGAAAATAACTTTTTCTTACATTTGACAATACTGTCCTAATATTTTTCATCTTTTATTATGTTGCTAAGTTTACCTTAAAATTTGTTTTGTTCGTTTTCCACAAGATCTGAAATGTGCAGAGAAAAAAGAAAGAGGAGTGAATGGTTCTGAAAAATGTTCTTAAAATTGAAATAGAAAAAGAACAAATTCGAATTTTTGAAAAATCGCTTTGAGGTCCCTGTGCTACAAACTAACTTTCTGCCAAATTTCATGAAAATCGGCCGAACGGTCTAGGCGCTATGCGCTTCACAGAGATCCAGAAATCCAGACAGAGGGTCTTTCAACTTAATTAATAGTAAAGATAGATAGTTAAGTAATAACCATTAGGTTGTATAAAATATTGTTTGTTTTTACTTATTCTTTTATACTTAGTTTTATACTTTCAATCTTTCAGTTTCACAAAATGTTACTACATAAAGAAATGCTAGATTTTTCATACCTTGTTTAAAAGCCAAGACTTTCCTAAAATTAAATTGTTAAAAGACTGCACACATATTTCTTTCTTTCTTTTCTTTTTTATATATTTTTTAGAATCATTTTCATACTGCTGAAGTATTTTTTAAGTATGAATAAAATGCAAACATAGAAATAAACTAGATGATGTGACAGTATACAAAAATCATTAAAATGTGATTTCCTTTAAAAACATTTTGTTTTAGATATTTGTGGAACGCTTAAGTAATAACAAGCATCTGAACACCATAAACATTCGCCATATTGCTAATTCTATTCGGACTCATGGAATTGGTGTAATGAATACTACTGTGAGTTTCTTTTACTGTACAGAGTATCTTATTAGTATCAAGTTTAAAACAATTTGAATAATTCTCTTTACGTTATCTTTGTTTGCAGGTGAATTTTGTGTACCAATTCTTACGAAAGAAATTCCAAATATTTTCTCAGTTTTTGTATGATGAGCATATCAAATCTAGATTAATAAAGGTAATGTATACTATATGGCTATTTGAACACTTTTGAGAGAAAAAAAAATGTTTCAGTTTGTATTTTGTGATGGTGAAATCTCAAACTAAACATGTTCTTGGAAATAAGTTATTTTCTCAAGTATTAATTTAATTTGTCTCCTTCTTTGTTAGAAGTACCATATTAAAAAAAAAAAAAAAAACTCATCTCTGATTTAGCAAAACTAGCCTTAATTTTTTCTGCCTGTTTACAGATTGGAATCCCTGATTTATATGGTTTAAATGTATATGTTGTATGAACTTAAGTACTAATGTTCATTTCTCTCTTTAAAATTTAAAAAAAAAAAAAAAAAAAAAAAATCAACCACAATAGTTTTTTTATTTATTGCAATAAACAGAACATTTTTCACTTCTTTATTTATAATGTAGAAAATGTTTAGATGTTCTTCATTTAAATAGTACTTTGATGGTTGCAGATAAAAATTGTTAACAATTATGTGTTCTAGGCCGTATAATTTGTTTTATGACAAACTATTTAAGCTAAAATGGTTAGACTTGTTACTTTTCCATGTAATCTCTTTTATTATATTATGATCACTTCAAGTGAGTTTTTGGAAACCTGTTCGAAGGATAAAAAGGAAAACTCTAATTTTGCAATGGCATGATTGCAGAATGTCCACAACTGTGCCTACTTTGTTTGAAACCGTCACCAGCTCACCTGAGCGCAAATTATTTTCAGTACATATCGCACATTGAAAATTACTGAAGCACATGAAAACACTGCTATTTTTGTTATTTAAAAACTCTGCTCATTTGGGCTAATTTCATTTGGTATCTGATATATGTAAGAGTATATACGCATGTGTAATACATATAGCCTCTTCCACTCATCTTGATGAAGATTTTCATTTATCTCAAAAATCAAATAGTTTCTCAAAATTCTTATGAAAATTTAATTTTAAAATATCATTTTAGTGCAATACTGTGCTGTACTGTGCAACTCTTTTAGTTTGGTATTGCTGGTTCCTCATCAGCAATTGGAAATAATGAAGTACAAATGAATTGAAATTGATCAATCTCATTGATCGTTTGTATAGTTCTGTTGAATAAGTAAGATCTGAATTAATTACCTGTCAGATTTACTTTTCCATTTTTTAAGGGTAATATATTTCCTACTTAAGTGCAAATTAAGTTTGAAAGTGGAGGGGACCAAACTGGCAGTGAAGCAATTCAATTACTGCATGAGGCATTTCCTGGTTTTGTACTCTCTTGTTTCGATGATCAGAATTGGCACCCTAGATTGTGTGATTTAACATCGTTAGATTTCTTCTTAAGGGGTTTATTTGAAATCAAAGGGTTATTTCAACTAGCCCACAACCACTCGTGCATTATCGTGTTGCAATATCAAGCGCCAATAACAGTAACTGCTTGACCAGCCTCAACTTTTATTATACTGAAAAAAAAAGTAATGTCAAAGAAATTGTGAAAGGAAGTCTGGCGGGCCTGCATCTAGGAGAGCCCATAGCACCTACAACCTTGAAATTTGATACAAAATTACTTCAAGCCCCAGGGGTTGATATCTGGGTTTTTTTTATTTTAAATTTTAAATTAATTTTTTTCATTAATTTTTTAAGCTAAAATTTCATTTAAATTGCCTTTTAAAGGGATGAAAAAATTTCCCACACCTTTTAACATTCTAAAGATTTTTTTCTGCGTAAAATAAAGCTTGTTCTAACTTACTCATTTAATTAAAACAGCATATATAAGGATTTCTATTTTAAAGGAAAATCCTGTGCTCAACTCAATTGAAGCCTTTAGCTAAGGAGCAAAATATATTACTAGAGACCACAAATTTGAAAGTGACTTTTTAAAAGTACAAAACTGCCGTTTTGCAAAATGCTCAGGAGGCCCTTAGTACAAGTTAGTTTAAAACTCGGAAAAGGGGTGCTTTTTGTTCCAAACGGAACTTGAAGCGTGATTTTAATCTGATTCTTTTTAATTGACGATTTAAATCTTTGCGACTCAAATAAGATTGCAAAGCAATCTCCTGGTGAGCAGCAGTGAGCAGGAGGTGGAGCCCCATAGTTTTTGAAATAATTGTTCAATAATGAAAATGTGTTATTGTGTATCGTACAATGCTTCATTTTTAATAACCCTAAACTCTTAGCTGTCAAATTTTTGCAATGTGATCAGATTTTGTCTGAGTAATGTAATTAATTAAACTTTTTTTTTTTGGAATGATACAGGATCTTAGATTTTTCAAAGAGAATAAAGCACAGTGTGGACAAAAGGTAAATATCTTCATAAACATTCCTCAGATATTAGGATTGATTTTTCAAAATGTATTAATACTGAAAATTCATCAATGCATTTTATCTAGTATCCATTTGACAGAGCTGAAAAGTTTCATAGGGGTATTCGCAAGTTGGGCCTAACTAATGATGGTCAAAGCTATTTAGATCAATTTCGTCTTTTAATCAGCCAAATTGGTAAGCATAGTCAGTATTTATTTGCTCATTTATTTTGCTTAAAGTAAATTTTTTAGTTAGATCCTGAAGTTTTAATTCTAGAAACTCTTTATCGAATATTGCTAACTTTTTTATCCTTTATTTAACTTGGGGGAAATTTAATGTTTTTAAAGTTAAAAACCTGTTTATTAAATTCTTATTTCTTTGTCTTTACATGTTACTTAAAAGATTGTGAAGTTAAATTCAGTATGTTTTTATTTGAAATACATTTTTTATAAAAGTCGGAACATTTTTCATTACGATACTAATTACTATTACAGTTCATGTAGTAAACATTTTTTTTTTTTTTGAAGACGAAATATTTGGTTTTTTTTTTTTTTTTCAAAATTATAAAATGATTACACGCAAATGTTTTTGCATAGTTTTAAGGAAAAACCTAGCATGTTGAACCTTTTTTTTTTTTTTGTAAATAATTCAGATTTGTGCTTAGACCCCAACTCTCCAATCTCATATTGCTCCTCTTAAAAATATTAACTAGTTCCCTCTTTTTTTCCTGCTGATTTTAAGGTTCTGGTGTACAGTCGAGTCCCAACTTACGCGAGGGATGCGTTCCAAGACTCCTTGCGGAAGTCAAAATTTCGCGTTATGGAAAAATGTATGCATAAACATTTTTTAGAAACATACCAAATTTTTTAGACATTTGTAAGCAAACCTCAAACTGCTTTAAAGCATTCCTCAACTATACATTACAGTTTCTTACATAAAAAACTCAACTTTTACTGTATTTAAAAAAGTTGTTTTATTCAACATAAAATAGTTAAAATGCACAAAAAGAATGATTGATAAAATAAAACAACATGGTAATACAGTATGTAGTAAATGCTGCACTATAATAGTACTGTACAGTAGATACAGTAATAATATTTATGAGTTAAAAAATGAAGGTGATGAAGATTTATGCTGCATAGTCAGATCGTTATTTTTTATTAAATTTTAAAATACGGTTGCTTCACCTTTTCTTTTATAACGTTTCCATTCATGGCAACAAGCTCCTCTTCCCAATCTCTTTAATCCACAATGCAAAAGCAGCTTCCATTTTCATATACTTTACTCAGACTCTGCAAGCTTTAACATTGATACTAAGTTCTGAACTTATATGGGTAGCATTTAGTTTTGACTTTTAACTGTACGTATGAAAGATTCACTCATACTCATTGCGTTGCTACCGTCAAGGTTTGGTAGTTGTCTACGCATGTTGAGAATCTTAATCTTCTTTTTATTGTCAGAAACTTTATTTTTTTCCCCATCTTCATAAACTTTAGATGAAACAGCTCACTAAGGTGCCTTTATATTTCATCAACTTTAATGTTTAGAATGTAAAAAGAGAAAGCTGCTGCGCAATTTTTTTTATGCACTAACAACGTGATGCCTAGACTAGTTTGATGTGGGAACTTTCAATGGTCAGTGTGATGCTAATGGGATGTAATAACATTCACAAAGTATATATTTAGTTGTCAATAACAAAGCCACTACTTCCTTCTAAAGAAATTCGTGTTGTGGACGAGGAATTCGCTCGCGTTAGCTCTAAAATTCGTTACTCGTGGAAAATTCGCATTATAGCCAAGGCTGTGGAGTCGCAGTCGAAGAGTCGGAGTCGGACTGATTTTGTGGTGAAGGAGTCAGAGTCGTTGGAAAACATGCCGACTCCGACTCCGTTCTTCTTTTTTTCTTTCCTTTCTACTGACTCTCTCGTCCCCTAGTTTGCTTGCTTTTCAACTTAACTAATAGCAACTGTCAGCAAATGGTTTTGTTGACTAACATTTTCAAGTAATCACTTTAAAATAAAAATAGAAATATGCTGTTTTGTTCGATCTTAGTTATAAAATAGTTAAAGAGACGTAACAAATTAGTAAGTCGAGGTCCGTAGCTAAGGTTGAAACTTTTAAGGGTGATCGGCAAATTCAAAGAAGTTCTGGCACAAAAGCACGAATCCAAAAGAAGCGATGACATAATCTATTGTTTTTTTCTTTATTAATACTATTTCTATAATCTTGGTTCTCACTAAAAAATATGGAACAAAATAAGTGTAAATGATTTCTTGATTACAACACACTATAATTGCAGTTAATCTTAAAATCTTCATACTAAGGTTAATTCTAAAGCAGTCAATAAAATTGAAATTATAAATTTAGCGAAGACGAAATATAGGTATAGTAAAAGCTATTCGTACAAAATTCGTATACCGCCGCATTTTGTGTAAAAATAGCTCCTGACGTATATCTGCCCTATTTTCGTTGACATTTTATTGATGAAACATACTTTAAAATATATTTGCGAAAATTTTCAGAATTAAAGTATTTATATTTTTTATAAACTCTGAAATTAACTTTGGGTGTCATCTACCAGATAGGTGTCAACCGGGGTAAACCACCCATTCTCAAAAATTTAGATTTAGAAAAAAAGCTTTTTTTCTCTCAAGATACAGCTTTCAAAAATTGAAAGCACACGATTTGATCAATATCTATTTGTTAAACATTAAAGGGGGGCAAATTACAGGTAATCCTTTTCAATTTTTTTAAAAGGGATTTTTAAGTCATCTCACTTTTTAACTCGTAACTATTGGAAAATTTAATTTTTAACTTGAATTTCTGACATACTAACATTGTATGCGTCTTGGGTTTACAATAAAAAACAAAATTTGAAATTTTCATGAAAAGAAATTAATATTTCAGTCTCTGTTTAGAGGTTTTCCCCCTTCCCCTGAAGGGAGAGAGTGAATTGAAAAAATACAATTTAAAAAAAAATCCGGAGTTGGAGTCGGGTGTTTCAAAATCCCGGAGCCGGAGTCGGCCATTTTCCTTCCAACTCTGCAGCCCTGGTTATAGCCATTTCGCGTAAGTTGAATCGGGTTATAGTGGGAGTCGACTGTACTTATGTAAATAATCTTTTTTCCCTCACTTTTATACTTTAACCAAAAATTTTTTTTTTTTTTTTTGTAATATTAAACTTAAATTGTAGCTTTTCAATGACATTCCAAAATTTCCAATTTCGTATTGAAAATTGCATGGTTTCAAACTAAAAGCTCATATTACTGAGAATGAAGCATAAAATAATGATTAAAGAAGAATATCATTTCAGGAAATGCAATGGGGTTTGTCAGAATGATCCGTTCTGGTGGGATACATTGCTGCAGTAATGCTATTCGTTTCATTCCTGATCTGGATGATATTATTTGTTTTGAAGACTTGTGCAAAGATGAAAATTTATCGGCTGAAGCTGTTTCTGGAGCCAAAAAGTTAGATTCTGTTATTAATAATTTGAGTAAAAATTTCTCAGAAGGAACTGAATATTTTAAAGTAAGTATACTTCTCCATCATTACTCTCGCTATTATTATTATTATTATTATTTATTTATTTTTTTTATCTTGCTTTTGACTTTCTTTTTTTTTTTTCTATTCTAAAGTTATTGGTTGATGCTTTTGCTCCAGCTTTTCAAGACCCGAAAAATGGCCATATGAAAAATTTCTTTGTCATTATTCCTCCATTGGTATGAATTTTCTTCTAAATAATTAATTTTTATTTAAAAAAACTTTTAAAATATTGAAATTTATTTAACGTTATTGAATGATGATTTCATGTTGGGAATGATGTGTTAAATCTCATCTTGAACAATCATATTAAAGTTATCTGCTTTACTCCTTTGTTATGTTCTTGAAATTCTATTTTTCAAAGTTTTAGTAGTATTAGATAAATAAATTTTCATCTTTCTGTAAGAATTTAAAAAGGTACAATAACATGGTGTGCACTGTATAGCAAAAATTCAGATCTTCAATTACGCAAAGTCAAATTTAGATAAAAACTGGAAGACATCATATATTAAGGAAAAAAAACCACTTTGAATAGATCAAGGAATTTGTTTAAAATTTGTTACTAATTTAGACAATCAATAAGACTTAACTTTTCATTAATTCACTTTACTTTTTGTATTGCAGTACATTTTTAACAACTCAGCAATCAATAACACACTGAATTCATAAAACATGGCCACACCCTGGCAGGATGTGAAACCTGTTGCTCACACATTTCCGTTTATTAGGAATTATCAAACTCAGCCACTTTTTGGTCCAAATTTAGCCGAGTTTTAGGATTGACTTATGAAAAGATCTCGTTTATAAAAAGCAAGGTCTGGCAATGCAGGACTTAAAAAAATGGCCATTGCAATTCCAAGTTGATTGTGAATGCCAGTGCATTGTAATCTAGTTCAACTGTGACAAGTGAGAAATTTAAGGGAATGACATTATTATTTTGGGGTTATGTTGTACACTGGTTTAGGTTATACATTATTTTTTTTATGCGTAACCGTAACACATTTATGTTAAAATAAAAGTCCATGCTTTTTTTTAATAAGGATAGGTAACTAGAAAATACGTTTTAACTTTCAAAAACTTTCACCTCAAAGAAATTTTAAAGCCAAAAAACTTTAAAATAAAATCTAAAATATTTTTTAGATCAAAAGACTATTTCTATAAACTTGGATTGTACTATAGAGTATGAAATAAACTAAGTTGATTTCTTGATTGCAACACCCAAAAATTGAAGTTGATCTTAATATATGTATGCTTATGTTAATTCTAAAGCAGCCAATAAATTTAAAATTTAAATTTTGAGAAAAACAATATAGGCAGTATAGTAAAAGCTATCAAATTCTGAGAATTTTTTTTTTGTAAATAAAAAATATTCTAGGTTCAAAGGCTAAAAAAATGATATCCACTTTTTCCCTTTTAGAAGCCATTTTACAAAACAAGTTGTGTATGCAGCGCAAAAATTAAATAACCTATTTGCTATAAACAACAAATTAAAAGATTGATACTCTACAAAAACTACAAGCAACATTTAACTGTATATTTTTAAGTGTAAAGATGTAAGCATAAAACAAAAAGATATGTTTTACAATTTTTTTAAATATAATACTAATGTTGGCTATTACTAAATAAAAGGAAATGTGAGCACTAATAGAAGCTTTAGTTTGTTTATTGGTCAAACAATTTCTGTTGCCTGACACAAGTATTTTTCAATGAATTTGGAATTATATAAGGTCATATACCTAAAACGAACCCTTTACCAAAAAAAGAAAAAAAAAAAACCATGAACTTAAAAACTGACCATTTCTTAAAAACGTGAGGAATCGTTGTCTTTGTTAGTTTTTTCGAAATATTCGATCCGAAGTGAACAACGGAAAAAACTTTTTTTGCTCAAAATCAAGGCCTTGCTTACTAGAGATTCAAGAAGGGCTCAAACAGTATTATGAAGCTTGTTGTCATAGCTCAATATTATTTTAAACAAAAAAGTGACTGAGACTTGATTCTTTGGTAGCCCTTTTCAATGAAATGGTCGCACTAAAATGTTTTTTTTTTTTTTTCAGACCATAAATTTTGTTGAGCAGTCTATTTCCAGCAAAGAAAAACTATCCAGAAAGAATAAAGTTGGTGCTGCTTTCACAGATGATGGCTTTGCTATGGGTAAGCTAGTTTTCTGAATTGATCCTGATATGTTTAAAATTTTATATGTTGTTCAAATTAATTTTACCTGATTTGATTGTCAAGTTTTTGAGCAAATTTTCTTTCTGAATTTATTTGGTTAAATTGGAGGGAGTATTTTATTTCTTGTGGTTATAAAATATTAAAGTGAAAAGGTTTGAGCAAAGTGTTTTGCATTTTAACACTAGAAAGACGGAGGGGCCTGTGTGGCCCCTCGCGTAGTTTGTTGTTTAATAACTCGGATAATATCAAACGGAACTTAATGGAATTTTCTGACTTTTCATTATTTGACACTATTTGAATGCTTGTTTAATCATTTAATCATTCGCCTCATAATACTGTTAATATTGATCCTTATACCTATAAAGACGGAAGGGGCCACAGTGGCCCCTAAGCATTTTGACAATTAAAAAATTTTTTTTCCTTTCTCCTAATTGTTGTAGCATAAAAAAATGCCATTCACTCTAGTTTAACCTGTAACTTCCTCTTTATGCAACCGATTGGATATCCAAATGCTATAAACAGTACCGACTGCTTACCATCCTAACGGTGGCTGTTAGAAAGGAAAACTAATTCAACCTTTTGCCCAGTATAGAGAGAAAAACTAAAAATAATTAAGTACCAAGTTTTTATTTAGTCATGAAAGAAGGTGTATCAGGCATGTGGACTCCCTCAGGAAGAATTTTTAAAAGAATTCACTCCAAAAATGGGTAGGGGCCACACTGGCCCCTTCAGTCTTTCTAGGTATACAGAAAATGTCAGTCGTTCTAGTGTTAAAAATGAAGATTCAACCAATCAATGCTGAACACAGCAAATCTTCTTGCAGTGATATCTTGAAATCCTTTTGAAATAATTCTACCTAGATTACAATTTGTCTAAAATACTATTGACAATGTGTTTCCATCGTTTCAAGTATGCAGTATACAGTAAAACCTACCTACAATGATACTGTTGGGACCTTAAAAAAATATCATAATAGACAGGTTATCATTATAGGCAGTTTGATTATTCATGCCGACATTTTGCTGGGGCCAAAAAAAAAAAAATTGTTATGGACAGGTTATCATTATAGACAGTATCATTAAACACTGGTTTTACTGTACAAAGTTATTATAATTAAAGTTTCGGTCTCAAAACACTAAGTTTGAAACTACTGTTCGACCTGATATTTCTGATTTGACTATCAAACCATCGCAATACTGTAGAATGTGCCAATGACTTTCAAAATGTGCTGATAGATGGCGCTATCAGTGTTCATATTGCTGCTGTGAAGGTATGCAAATCACTAACACATGACATGCAGGGGCGGCAAATAGGGGGTTCAAGAGGGGTGGTCGCACCCCCAAATTTTTTGAGAGGAATGATAAAAAGTGAGCTAATTAAATTTACGTAAATCACCAATGTTCAAGAAAAACAAGCTTGCTGATTTTCCGTGATGGTGGATGAAACTCGACACATTTCCAGACAAGAGCAAGTGTTTTCCGTTTTTTAAATTATAAGAAATTCATCCAAGCCTTTACCGGCCTTTTCAAAATAGAAAGAACTGATGAAGAATTATGTTGATTTTAACTGAAGACGTAATTTCCTCATATGGGCTAAATATCTCGTTCTTGTGTGCTGTGCATAATGATGGTTATGAGAGGCCCGTGCATTGGTGTGGCTGCATGATTTTCGCTAGAAAATGCTTTGGTATTTTACATTCATTGTTATGCCCATACTTTAAATGCGTCTATTTAATGAGTGCTCATCAATTTCTTTAGCTTGAAACACGTTTCAGCTGCTCAATGCATAGTATGCTTTCATTGATACACTTTAAAAATACATACTATTTTTGAAAATAATATATCACATCAACAAATATCTTTTCTGTGGGCTCTTTAACTATGCAGTTTCCCCCCATATCATGATTGTTTGCTGTTAGCCAATATGTGTTTTGTTCCATACTGAGGTAATTCGTATTTAAGAAAGTTGACCCCCCAAATGAAATGCTGAAATGCCGCCCCTGCATGACATGTGCAATAGATTTATAGAATCAGTACAGATACCTTCCGTTCTCAAGTAGAGCACACTGTTTTGAGCTTCCAGTTAGTAGCAGAGCTAGGTGGAAAGCTTATGGAACAGCTAATGTGTTAATCATCCGTTATGTTTCTGTTTCATGAAGTTTCTGTTTTTCTCTTTTCACTATCACTTTTTTAATGTAAATACAAAAATCTTGTCTTTTCAATGAGAAATGTTTTGTGAACCCTTGGAATTTGTTGTACCCTTTTGGCTAACAACATAGCGTTTTGAAATTGTAACTTAAATTATAACTACCCTGTATAACCAAGGGGTTAAAAGTTATAACCATTTGCACCTTGAATAAACAATTATAACGTTTAAACTAAAAATTCACAAAATTAACAATTTTTTTCAGTAATTGAAAGAAAGTGTTCTAAATTCTGATTGCATGAATTTCAGTGAAATGAATTTTCTTAATAAAAAAACTTTTACCGAATTTTTTCACTTCATCATAAAATATAGGTCGAACTGTTTGTCCAGAGAATATCCAAATTTTGTGCAACACAATCCAAAATACTTTCTTCATAAATTTTAGACTTTCTCTTCCCTATTTACTTTAAGAGTAATCATCACTCCAGTTAAAAAAAGTTTGATTCTACAAATCTTTTCACATAGATAACTGATGCTATCAATTCAAACAATTCATTCTAGAAGTACTTTTGTATCCTTCAAAAACATGTTTTGATGCAGCTGCATCATTAGTTTGATGGTATAGGGGAAAGCATTGAAAACAACTTCCATTTATGTCTTGATAATGCTTTTATTTAACAGTACCTGGATGACCGAGCCTCGCTCCGCTTTAAAATATATATATATTTTTTTTGTCACCTCGTATTTTTCTAAGGTTTCACACTTTTTCAAATATACTTGAAAAGCATCACGTTAGCAAAATATTATTGTCATCGCCAGTTGTTGGATATGCTTCGGAGAAATGAGAGCTATACATTTATGCACTTCATCAGCAATATAATCATTTCAGCTATAAGAGGCCTACAACTGATTAAAAATCCCCCCCCCCCACACACACGGACATCCACCAATTAAACTCTGAGCTGGTTGCCTGTAAATATTTAACGCATGGTATTTCCAAAAAAGTAGTTTCTTAGACCAATCATGGCGACAGTAAATATGAAGAAAATGCTAGGATTGAAAATGCGCAGCAACCTTCTTATAACACTGAAGTACCAAACAAAGAAGATTCTGAATGCAATTAAATCAATATTTTGCTTTAAACTCTGTTACATTTTTGTTTACTTCGGCAAAATCGACTCTGAACCCATTACTTCCTTCTATTCTATGTTGTGATTCAGGATTTTAACCCAATCGAGATTTTCATTTGGAATAAGTACTTTTCGTGTAGTTGGTCACTTTGCGCCAAAAATGCTACCTACAGCATGCTATCCATAAAAACTGATGATCCACAAACCGCTCTAACAAGTTCAAAACAGTCTCAAAACATATGTTTCTTTTTTCTTTTTTTGAAATAAAATTTAGATGCGTGATTCAAAGAACATATAAAACTATTTGAAGTGAAAAAGAAAATAAATAAATGAAATAAAATAAGCCAGTAAAGCAATAGTTTCTCTCTTAAAAAAAGGGGGGAAAAAAGGCCTAACATCGACTTACATAATGCTTATGAATTTGTTTTTAGCAAAGTTTTATTGAAATGAGCCAAAATGGCTAATATCAGCCAAGCCTGGCAACCCTAATCAAGTTGGAAATTCTAAAGCGAGAAGAGACAAATTTTCATTGTTATGGTTGCAAATCGTCTTCCTTATGTGTCAATTCAGTTTTCTTCAAGGCTTAACTTATTTAGATAAAACATTAAAAACTGGTTTTTTGTAAAAAATGGCGTTTTTAGAGAAAAAACACTGACGTAGATGAACTTAGGATGCAAAACTACAATTAAACCCAAAATTTCATCAAAATCCTTAGAGCCGTTTCTGAGATAAGAAATATAAATAAACATACATATATATACATACTCACACACCCACAAGAATTGCTCGTTTAAAGATATAAGATAATGTTTAGCTTTTAAAGTAAATTTGCGTCAAGCATTTTTTTTTTTTTTGTTGATACTAATAGAATTTTGTGTGTCCTGTTCATTTTTTAAAACTAATTCTTTAACAATTTTTTGTTGAAAGTGATAGCATTTGGTGTGTCTTGTTCATTTTTTAAAAATTATTATTTTACTCTATTACTTCTTTTTACACAGTAAAGGAAGTACTGTATTTGTAAAAAAAATTTCACTCAAAAATCGACCTAAACTTCCATTTTGCTCCCCTCAAATGAATACTGATTTTTTTTCAACCCGACCACACGTGTATATATACCTAAGAACATATAGATACCCAAAATAGTCATTTTGAGGATCCTCAAGTTAATTACAACGAGTTTTCTGTGATGTTTGTATGTGTGTATGTATCTTGCATAACTCACAAAAACGATATGTCCTAGAAAATTAAAATTTGGTACGTAGACTCCTAGCGGGGTCTAGTTGTGCACCTCGCTTTTTGGTTGCATTCGGATGTTCCAAAAGAGGATCTTTTAGATATTTTTTGGGGGAAATCATTGCAAATTTCAATGCATACTCAAATGGTGTTATAATACGGCAAACACTTGGCGATATATCTCCAAGCTCTTAATCGGCAACTTGGCGACAAATTTGACTTTTTTTTTAATCTATTTTTTTTTTATAAATCTGTTTTAATTTTCTATTGGCGATATTTAGAGAGCTATCCATTGAATCACATTAAAATTGCCAATATTGGGAAAATTAATCTGTATAAAACGTTTTCTGTTTCGGTTCGCAACAAATTTGGGGTGAAAATATTTAAAGTGTTTCTTTGCTTACTCCAAGGCACTATTATCATGAAATTGGCGTAAAAGGAAGTCATGTGATGCACACATCAGTTCATTTATTTAGTATAATTAGTCATTTAACTTTTTTCATTTATGCTGTATTTACAGTCGAACCTCCATACATCGAACTTCCACATATCGAAATTTTCTATGTATCGAAATCCCAGCAAATTTCTATGTTTATTACATAGAAAAATTGTTTCTATATATCGAAAAAATCTCTGTATATCGAAATTTTTTCGAGACATTCGTAGATTTTTTTCCATTTTAGACTGTTGTCTCATGAAAAATGAAGGTTAGGGGAGAAAATTATGTTCACTAAAGGTTGCTACGAAACTCATAAGGAATCAGGGGTTGAGAGGGTGTCTAGATAGGTCGTTATTCCGTTCTGGAGTTCTTAAATTCCCACAAGTTTATTTCAAATCTTAGTTGCAACCAGTAACACTGTAAAATCAGTTTCTAGTTATCCCTTTTGTCTGTTGATTGTCATTCCTAGTCTTTTTAGATTCAATAAAAATCATTCAAGTTAAGTTAGACTGATATTTTACTTTTCTCTCGATTACATTGTGAAAAGAAAAATCCCAATGTTGCGGATAAAGTTGAAATACCGAAGAATGAAGATGTATGAAGGCGCAAAAATGTAATTCCTGTAATTTTTTAATTATTAACTTTCATTTAATCCGATGCTCGTATAAATTAGAAATTGGGTTTCATGCACGAAAATTAGCTTTAATTTTAATGTTTAGGAGATTTTTATGATAAAATAAGATCGTTTCTATATATCGAAATTTCTATATATCGAATTTTTCCTCGGCAATTTGCTACTTCGATATATGGAGGTCCGACTGTATTTACTTTTCAATTTTTAATGACTGTTTATTCCTGATTCTTATGTCTTCAAATATGTCCCATGCTGTTTGAGAAAAGAGAAGACACAGAACTAATTCAATTATTTAAAAGACTAATGTGATTAAAAAACTTGTTTCACCTTTCAACTGATTCTTCAACTCTTGTGTTTTTTGTTTAATGTTAAAATACATTTTGCATTTCATCACTTCTATACTATCAACATTTACACCCCCATTCAAATTCATGCACATCATTGCAGTTGTTGTTGTTGTAGTGCTGTTGTAATTATTGTCACATTTATTTAGTGTAACAGACATTATTTCTTTCCTCCCTAGGTGTTGCATATATTTTAAAGCTTCTGAATCTCTATCATGATTTTGATTCTCTTCACTGGTTTCAGTCTGTGAGAGAAAAGTACTTCAGGGATAGAGTAAATATTTTATTTTATTATGTTTGTCTCTTCGTGATTCAGATAATGTAAATGATTTGTTTGGAGTGTGATTATTTCATTTCAACTGAATAAGTGTTACTTAACAAAAACCTGCCATGTGGTATATTCCTCTTATAACAAATGTAATGAAATATTTGACCATGTTAAAGAAGGCGATTATTCTAAAAATAATGTTTGTATCTTTGTAGAATGTTGTATTTATTAGTAGTTAGTTATCTTAAATTTCTATTACAGTATAGGAACGTTTCATTCATGAACGAATTGGTCAAAAAGAACGAATCTTTCTTTAAAATGAACGTATCCGTTCGTTCACCTAAAAAATGAACGACCGTTCTTTCGAACGGTGAACAGTTTGGAACATTGTATTGATGCACCTGTGATTTTTTTTTTTTTAAATTATATTCCTCTTTAGATTTTTAACTCTCAATCAATCTCAATTTCCTTTTTCTCAGTGCAATACAATATATTCATTTCGAAATTTTTTACTGTCTGATGCCTTCATCATTTTTCTTGAGTCGTTGCTGTTAATTTGCAATTTTCGAATGTATCCATTTCAGTAATGTTTTGTGTAACTTGTTAGGGCTACAAATAAAATATTTGGTCTTTCCCCTTCCTGTCCCATGCTTTGAAAAAAAATTAATCTCATGCTTTCTGTCGCCAAATTTATTTCTAAAAATACATTTTGGGGTCATTCTACCCTCATGTGCAGGACAAAAAGACGCTTAAATTTTATTAAGATTTCGTCATATCTCTAATATTTTCATTAAACTGGGGTAAAATATTTTTATCTTTCTATTTGAAACAAAAATATTTCTGACACAGTAATAATTTTTATAAAGCTATTACTTTTTTTTTTTTCGAATTTATTTTACTTGCATGTGTTTTGTGCGGGACATCCAAACTCAACCTCTAGTAACTTGCTTATGAATTAGTTCATATTTTTTCTCTACGCATACAGTCTATTTCAATGGTTGGCGGTTAAAAACCGTAAAAGCCATATTCCTCCCCTCAAACCTGCCATGTAGGGGGCAGGGAATGAATTGCCCTTCCCCCGTTACCCTGTATTTTAAATACTAATCGTCCCCTATCGCCCATCACCAACTTATCGCCCCCTTTAAGTGTTAAATTTTCCGTTTGGGGGCTATCACCCCCAGGGCTGGAAACCAATGTTCTTAGTCATTGCAAAGTGTATTATCATACCAGTATTGTTAGTCCATGGAAGAAATATGTTGGAAGACACATATAGAAATATAAAAATTATTAAAGTTCAAAAAAGAGGGGGGGAGGGGCAAGTTGAGGTTCAAATGAAAACGTGGGTAACGCTGTCCATCCTCGACTACACTGGCTATCTAAATTTAATTTAAAGCAAATTTGTGGAATGCACCTGATGGAAATTAGTAGCAATAGCTAGTAATTCCTTCAATTCTATATTATTGATTTTAAAAAATGATGGTCATGGAGGGAACAGTCGTCCCCACCGCCCCCCAGTAAATCCTCCACTGGTTTAACATGCAACAAGAAGTTCCGTCTAGAACTATACGAGCCTACTTTCCCGTATACCCATACTACTTTCTAATACCTGATCAATATTCTCAAAAATAGTTAAAATTGCAAATGTTTTCAAACATATTTTTTAAATATTTTAAGCTAATTTCTAGGAATAAAATATTCCTCGCTCATCTAAAAAAAATTAGATGTGTAAAAAAAAATTAAAAAAAAGCAGCACCTTTTAAACAAAGCAGCTAACACACATTTTTCTTTAAAAAAAATTCTTTAACGGCTTTCAAAACGAAAAAATAATAATTAAAAATAATAAGCCCATTAAAATAAATACATCATATCAAAAAGAAAAAATCGTTTCTTTTTCCCCTGTTGTCAAAAATATTTTTTAGATGAATTAATGCATTTACCAAAATAAATAAAAATAAAATGTCAACTTAAAGAAATACTTTTCATTGTCAAAAAAAAAAAAAAAAAAGATCTGTTCATATCTTTATCTAGATAAATGACTTCGAGTTTATTCGCCGAAAACTGAATACCTAAATTGAAACTTTAGCGTGAACAGTTAAAAGCATCCCAAGCAGCACACAAGCGTTCAAAGCTCGTTCTATTACACGTTCTGAGCACACCATCCGGCACGTTCACATTATGTTCTCGCAGAACGGTCTAAAAAGCGTCTATGTGTCTCATCGATCGATGTCGTATAGCACGTCTAAATCTGGTGTTGTGCCACCGCTTTTGCACCAATTTTGAACGTGGAATATTACGTTACGTTTAAGTGCTAGGAAGACGTTTCATTTTGGTGTTTACAACACGATACTGAATATTCTGTTTTCACGGGTAAAATCTTCGCAATAATTGTGTTTTTAACCCTCCAAGTCGGCTTTTCTCATAAAAATCAGTTTTCAGCAAATTTCTTAAAATTTCGCACAGGTATCCTTTGATACTCCAGAATTCACATGGATAATTTTCACTCCCCTATGGGGGCGGAAGCCCTTAAAGAGAAATTTCCCATGTACAAAAACCCAGTTTATATTGTATCTTTGCCAAATTTGGCAAAGAAGACATTGAATGCTCAAGTCTTAACATAGGAAGTTTTCGTCCGCCCCCCCCAGGGGGGGGGGCGAAACCCCCATAGCTCATTTTCCTTTTTGCGAATCGATTTTACGCCCATATCGCTGCTAAATTTGCCACATAGATCCTTTGATACTTAAGAATTAACATAAGTGTTTTCGCTAACTTCAATGGAGGGGGGGGGGGGGCTCCCATAAAGGATTTTTCCTTCTATAAATGCAGTTTGCTTTGGATATTTGCCTATTTGGTTTATAGGTCCTTTGATGCTCAGGAACCCACAAAGGAGAGTAATCCCCCCCCCCCCCCATGGAGCGTAAAACCCTCAACCTTATATAAAATCCAGTTTATGTCAGATTTTTGCCAAGGTTGGTGCGTTTAGAGGGGTTACGGCTCTTTCAGCTCCATTCTTAGATGCGTTCTTGAATCATAATGTTCAGATTTTGTGCATTTTTTTTCGTAGATTTTTTTTTTCATCCTATTGTTTACAATATCTGTAAAATGTGTAGTGTATTCATTTTTGCCTGCATTCAGCAGACATGAATAATACACCTATGACTTCATAGATTCTGATGAAATGACTATTTGTAAAGGCTTTACTGCTATGCAATAAAGCTCCCTAGTACACTGGATAGCAGTGCTTTATGCAGCCACACCATAGGTTCACGGTTCGACTTCTGGGTTTAGGCAATGTGTATTACAACTGAACTTCAATAGTAACTTCCCATGAATACGTGAACAGAGTTTGAAAAAAACATTTTGCCATAGCTATTCAATTTGCTGTTTGATCAGCACATTGCTTTATTTTGAGTTTATATGTTGGTTAGGATTAACTGAGAATAAAATTTTGTGCAATGAAAGAGCAAATTAAATAGTTATGGAAAAAAAAAATCATATTCCGAACTCTACAATTGGACAAAATACTGTGAAATAGTCCTTAGAGAATTTTTTGATAAAACCCTTAGTTTCCTACTACCTCTCCTTTATTTTCTCTATAAAATGCAAGGAGGGGAATATGGGATACAGAGCCACAGTTAAGATGACTGAGCTTTTACAAAATGAACAAATTGGTGATTTGTTTTGAAAATTATAGTATATAAAGTAAGAACGTTGTATTTTATAATAAATCTGTTATTAAAACAGTATTTGTTACTTTTGGCAGTAAATTTGTGATTTTAAAAGAAAAGTGGAAAATGTTCACTTTTTTTTTTCATAGGGCAAAGTGAAAAAAATATTTTAGTAATGAATTATTTTCTATTCGATTATAAAAAATATTTTTGATCAAATAACTTCGTAAATAAAAGTCAGGATTGCAAAGCGAATAATTAAATATTAATTAATGTATGAAGAAAAATAAATAAAAAAGAGAGTGAATTAATAAGAAAATAAGTGAATGAATGAATAAATAATCGGATTACTAAATGAAGGAATGCAAATGAATTTATCAAGAAATGAATACGTTAGTGACTCAGTAAAGGATAGAGCGACTAAACGAAATAAACTATTTCACTTTGCCCCATCTACTTTGCCCAGCATGTACTTGCTTAATTGTAAAAAATATTCAAAATACAAATAAGTTAAATATTAACTAATAAATACAGCACTGAATATTAGAAGGTCTCAATTAATATGTTAAATGTTAATAAGAACTACTTTATCATTTTAGAACAACAAAAATAATTTGTTACTTGCTACAAAGTATTACAATACGAGTATCAGTGTTTCAAAATTGAATGTACTACCTTCTGTTTTTATCTCCGGTGGTTTTTTTTTTCCCGGACTGGAATAGACAACATGTGCTACTACATAATTAAAATAACACCAGATAGGTGGCGTAAAAGCCAGAGTAAAATATTTCACCATTTCACTTTTCCCTCCTATTTCACTTTACCCCACATTCCCATACTTTCTTAGACCTCAGAAATAACTCATATGAATTATATTCTTATACTTGTTACTAAATAAAATCAAAATAACATATTCACACAAAAATTAATTAAGAAACACATAAAGTCAATACCAAAATTTAATTATTAAATATCCTTTATTTTACATGATAGATTTTTACAGATATTTTTGGAACAACGAAATTTTAAAAACCATATCTGTCCCGTTTACGGCTTTTATTGCCTAAAATTAAAATGAAAATAAGAAGACAAAATTCCCAATTAATCCGCATATATACATAATAACCAATGATCGAGTAACGCTCCTGATGTCACCAACAATGAAACTCGCCCCACGGAAAGTGATATAATGCTCTTTTAAGATTTTTTTAAAATTAATCGTATTAATAAATTGCTAAATATTAATCAAGTATGAAGGGAAAGAAAAAAAAAACCGTGAAAGAGGGTTTGAGTTTTTTAGTTCTGATCACAGAAATACGATGGATTATAAATAGCAAAAACTTAATGCATTAAAAATAACAATTAATGCAGTAATATATCTGTAAGTTATCCCCTGAATGGTTATTTTTTACTACATTTCTACGATTCGACAACCAAAACGGTAGAATAATAGGCAGATTTTTTTCTATTTTTCAAAGTAGTAATTTTAATTTCCTACCTATCTATTTAAAATTCCATAATTTGTTGGTTTTTACTGTCCGTTGAAGCATGAGCAGGAGGAAATTCAAAGCGGCAGGTGATATCGTTAACATCAGACAAATCTGCAACATATGGCTACTCGCCATTTTGTTTTGCTTTAGAATAGAATAATTAAATTTTATTCAATGAATCTCATTTTTGTAACCTTGACTATTTTGAGATAAATCTACCTTTTTTAAATACTATTTGAACGAGGAACTTTTTCTGTTAGTCAAATAAGTTACTTGTAATGAATATTTTTTTAAACAGAATAAACATTTTTTTTCCAGAATATTCGAAGGTCAGAAAAATGGATAAAGTTCAGTACATATAAAAGACAACCACTCATCTCCAAATTTTAACAAATTTATAAAATAAAACTAGACTTTGAATTTACATGTTGAAGATTTTAAAAAGTTATAATAATTGCCACGTAATTTGATAAATAGAACTGAGAAGGTCGCTAGCTTTTTTCGGCATAGGCCTAACCTATGACAATAATTACAAAGTAGCTAGGATTTTTACCTCAACTTAATTTAACTTGATTTACTTACTTTTGACAAAAGTTAATCCATTACTGTGTTCTTTAATCTTCAAAGAAACATCCAATTTTACAGAATTTTATGTATTCGATCGAACAGAAGATCCCAAGGAAACTTCTAGCTCATTACATTATTCCGAGGTAAACACAGATAGAGGGCGCTCGAATTAGGTGGCATCAGCACTAAAATTAAATGGTACAGTTAACACCGGTTTGATGCCGTCAAATATTACGTTATATTAGCACGGGAATGGCACCGTGATAATATTACTGTTTTTGTACGTCGAATATAACGCACAAGTGACACTTAACACCGTCATTTGACCAATAACACGATTTCTGTACCAAATTTGAACATTCTGGTGCTACTGGGGATAGCTGCGGAGTCGGAGTCAATCTTATTTTGGGATAAAGGAGTCGGAGACGAATATCCAAAAATCGGAGTCATTCATTTGTCCTCCGTGTATAAATTTTTGCCAAAGCTGCGAAGTCAGAGTCGAAGTCGGGAGTTGGAGTCTGTTTAATTGTCTGGCACAGGAGTCAGATTCGGAGTCAGGTGCCCCTAAATTCTGGGAGTCAGAGGCTGGATTTTGGTGTCGAGCTATTTCCAACAAAATTTGTTTGAAGTAAATCTGCCTTCAAGTACGGAACCTACATTGACTTTGAGTTTCCCCGTAAGTGCTAATATTAAGGGATTTGACCTGTTCAAAATTGAACGGAAAATTGTTCAAATCAAAAAGATATTTTATATACAAGTTTTTCATCAAAAGCTTTTTCCTATAAAGTTTGTTTGAAGCAAATTCGCCTCACTGTTCGGAATTGCTTTGAATTTCCCCGTAGGCGCTAATGTTAAGTTTTTTTGAATTGTTCAAAATTGAACAAAAAATAGTTCAAATCAAAAAGTGAAATATGAAAATGAGGTGTCCTCGCTGTGATCTTTCGAACAAAAAAGTTTGTTCGTATCGGACGATTCATTCAAAAGTTATTGGGGGTGGGGTGGGGGCAGACCGACAGACATTTTTCCCCATCTCAATACCCTACTTTCCAATTTTTAAATTTTTGATATTTATTTAATTATTTTATTTATTTTACTTTTTATTTTATTTATTTTACTTTTTTTTGTTTTTTGCGATATTTTTAAGATGCATTAAGCCTCCTTTCATGCTTTTTTCTTCTTTTTCTGACTTTTACTGGGAAAGTAGGCTAAAAACTGAGCAAAGATTATGATAAACAAATAATTCACAGTCGGACTATAAGGTCACCCCTCGGGACATCTAGAAACTGACCTTATAAACAGAGTGACCTTTTACCCAATTCTTAAGATAAGCATGGATATAAGTTGCATAATTCTCTGTTAAAATTTAATACCTTCAAAACTATAAATATTAATGAAGTAATATTTATAGTTTACTTCTTTTATAGAAACTATAAATATTAAACCAGTCAAAATTAATAGAATCAGTAAATGAAATTATTTTAAATCTTTAATTTAGAATAAAATTGTACATAAGTATATTTGAACAAAGTTTTCAAGAATGTAAAAAAATGCAAGCTTGCCACAATGTTTCTAATTTTTGTACAATATTTTTTGATAAAAAATTTAAACTCTCTTATATCATTTTTAAAAATGTCTTATGACATTAATGCTCTGTTTTTTGTGCTTGTGTCAACACTTCGGTATCACTGTCGTTAACTCCAACTTCTACTGCCCTTTCTGCACTTTATATTATGCTGATGGAAAAAATTACTTTTCACAGATAAGGTATCGTGCACCACAAAAAGTTCTTGGAGTTGAATCCGTGTAAGATTGAAATCACCCAAAGAAAGTCAGACAAAACTGACCTCATAAGCGGTTACAGTGTTCAAGACCTAACTATATGTCCAATAATTCATAACAAAGAATCCCTATTGAATGAACTGGGACCAAAACAAAATGACCCTATATGCAGGGTGACCTTATATAGAGATCTGACTGTATTCGTATTTCATATGCTTGAACATTTACCGTATTTTCCTGCATATAATCCGCGCATTATCTGCTAAAAAAGGCAAAGTTCATGAGGTGTGGATTATACGCAGCCGCGAATTAACTGTGATTTTTTTCCCCCTTAACACCAACGCATTGCACCTCAATATTTTTACGGTAGGATTCACTGATCCAGACCTTATGCTGACTAAATGTTGTTTTTTTTACGGAGCATCATAAAAAAAACAACATTCCTCGCTGCCTGCCTATTTGTTGGTTATTTTATGTTGCTTGAATGTTCCTCTTGGCGATTCAGGTCATGTAGTATAAGCAAGATTACAGTGAAATAGGTAGCCATTTGCACAAGATAAGACCGTTTGCTCCTTTGTCTTGACTCTTTATTTCTCAAGTAATTAGTGTACTATAATCAAGATTTCAAGAAGAAATCATTATATTTTAGGTTATATTTCAGATTATTTAAATATAAAAAGTAAAAGACCTTCAAAGTAATTACTTTTTCACGTTTTTAGTTTAGTTGCTCAAATGTTATGTTTAATTCAAACTTGATCTTTTCACATCATATTATCCGCCGCCGCAGATTATATAAAGCTTTTTTTCTTCAGACCGATTTTAGGACCTGCGGATTATAGGCCGCCCGCGAATAGTACGCAGGAAAATACGGTAGTTTGTTGCTAATTTTCTAATTCAAGTTGCTTTTTTTTTGAGCAATCACAAATTGCTTCATTGCTTTTATTTGACTGTTGAATGATGTCTTTTGATTACTCCCCCATCTTCCTCTGCAGCACCACCATCGACCGGCCCCTCCCGATGCTCCAGGATGCATCGATATCCAACACGCACGCGTAATTACACATGAGCCTACATACAAACACACGTCTCACACACGCACACCTACACGCATGAACGCTTACACACACACGCTTACATACCTTCATACACACACACGAACGCCTACAGACAGGACCGGATTTGGAAGTTTGGTGGCCCCAGGGCAATGAAAGAGCGGAAGCCCCTAATCAGGGTTTGAAAAGATCATCATATTTTTGAAAATATCCGATACTTTGATATATGTCCGAATACTTTGATATATATGTATATATCCAATATTTTCAACCCGTGAAAGTTAAGATATTTTGTAAAAATTTTATTGTGGGGGGCCCCGGGGCAGTATTCCTACCTGCCCTCTCCTAAATCCAGCCCTGCTTACAGACACACAAAGGCTTATACACACACGCATGGGTATACACATACATGCGCTCGAAAATACATACAAACGCGAGTGTAAATACACTGTTAGCATAAAATATTATTTTATTTTATTTAGTTTTTATTCTCGGTCCACAGCCGATAATTTAAAGAAAATAATTTAAAGTTAAGTGTACCTACTTTAAGCCCAGTCTGGTAAAAGTAGAACCTGTCAACTAGTTGGTGCTAACACTTCAATCGACGATTCCCCCACGCCATAATTAATGGCGACTGTTTACTGAAACCATCGGAGATTGCATGTCTCAATGTGTCGATTCAGAAAAGTTGAGTTGTCACCTGATCGACTCGAATTAATTCCACTCGTTGACCGCACGTGCTATGGAGAGGAGTACGAAGATTCGCGGTAGTGGAATATGCAAATGAGTGATGGTCGAAGTAGAAGTTAGTGTGGTGACGTCATCGAGGCATGGAATCTCATTGGTTGATAAAACATATATATTGTAGCGAGTGGCAGCGATCTCTCTCTCGTTTTTCTTCTTTCAACTATCCCCAGTGGTTGGTTCTGAACGTGAAGCCTAGTCCGGCTCACGTGTAGGGGGGTTTTTCCCCGCGATGCTAGCGGGGGTTTTTTGTGGTATGTGATGTTTAATATTCCAAGTCCTGGAATTAGTGAATCCAGGTGAAGAACCTGTTGTGTTGTGTCCGGCCAATTAAAATGTCGGGGATGTGAGTTCCATGTGTCTACCTGTGATGTTCACCGATCTACGAATTGTGTAATGGTGCTTTTCATTCGGACATTCCTGAAGTGTGATTCGGCGGACCTTTTGTGAGTTTTCTACCTGATCCTTCGGAGTGGCAAGTGACTGCATCGACATCTTGGTGACATTTTTCTTTATATTTTGGAACCACTTTTGTTATGATATTTTGGGGGTGTATTTTATGGGGATGTTATTCTAGTCATATTTAATAAATGTATTTTTCTGAAACATGTTTTTTGCTTGTCTCCAACTTGACATTACACGGCCAGTTAATGTTGGCTTAGTTTAAATATCTTAACTTCTGGATTTTAAACTTAACTTTAATTTATGCCAACAAAGTGGTAGCAGAGCTCGGTCGAATGTCATTTTGGTTGGAGACAAATTTGCAAAAGTTTTCAGAATAATGGAAAGGGACTATCGAAACATTAAGAAACTTAACTCCTGCAATTGGGCAACATGGTCGAAAAATATGAAAATGGTACTGATAGAAAGAGATTTATGGGAATTAACCCAAACAAAATTAGAAGAAGGTATTTCGGCAGAAATAAAGAAACGGAGGGGCCAAGCAGTGGCGATTATTTACCTCAACATAGAGGATGAGTTAAAACAATTAATAGATGATTTAGACGATCCATATGCTGTATGGACGTCATTGAAATTGAATTTTGAACCTCCGTCTTTAGCCCGTGTTGCCGGATTGTGGGAGGAGTTTTTTTCTAGCAGAATTAATGAAAAAGAAACTATTGGAATGTTCGCGGCTCGATTGAAGTGTTTGCTCCGACAGTTGGAGGAGAATGGCTATAAAATGGATGAGAAATTAAAGGGATTTCAACTAATACGTAGTTTAGATCAAAATTTTAGGGGAATAGTACAAAATATTTATAGATGGGATGAAAGTAAATTTAACTTTTCAAATGTTTTGGATGAACTCTTAGCAGTTGAGGGGAGATTAAAATTTTTAGGAAATGAAAATTTTGGAAATAGTAGTTCAAGTGTTAATGCTTTTTCTGTTCAAAATAAACACCAGACTGGGCGGAAAGTTGAAAATGGAAATAAATTTGAAACGAGAGTTTGCTTCACATGTGGGAAAAAGGGGCATATTTCGGCTCGGTGTTGGAGCAGAAAACCAACTAATCAAAATAAAGGTAATCGTAATTTTGTCAAACAAAGTAATCCCCCTAAGGCTGGAATGTTTTGCACCATCAGTAAAATATCAGGAGTGCAGGCCAACAACACAAATTTGAAGGAGGAAATACCAGTATTTTTACTGGATACAGGTGCCACGGCACATTTCTGTAAAGATAGGGACTTGTTTTGTGAATTGAGGCCTGTTAAAAATACAAAAATGGAAGTAGCTGTGGGCAATGTAAATAGTCAAGTCGAGGGGGTAGGGAAAATTGTTTTCGAAATTAAAACAGATGGTAAGCTAGTAACCATCACATTGAATGAGGTCTATTATGCTCCAACACTTAGACGAAATTTGCTTTCCGGATCCAGGATAGACAGTCTTGGTTTTTCATTAAGGTGGTATCCTGGTAAAATATGTATTTTTAATAATGATGGTATCAAACTTTTTTCTGCATTTTTAATTGATAAATTGTATTTTGTAAAACCCACTTCATTTTTAAGTAATCAAAGTAGTGACTCGCCACCAAATGTAAATGTAACCGAGGTCAAAGGATTAGACCTGGAGTTGTGGCATGAACGGTTTTGCCATATTAATTATGACAGTATCTTGGAAACTGAAAAAAAGAACTGTGTCAAAGGACTTAATATAAAAAATAGAAACCGGCCAGATTGTGAGCCTTGTATTATTGCAAAGAAAAGAAGGTGTTCATTTAAGCCCACTCCAGGGATAAGGTCTAAAAGACAACTTGAGCTTCTTTTCATGGATCTAGCAGGGCCATTTCCGGTGGAGTCACTAGGGGGGAAAAGATATATTTTTTCCATAATTGATGATTTCTCAAGGAAGTCCACTATTTACTTTCTAAAATCAAAAGATGAAGCTTTTGGATATTTCCTTAGATACCAGAGGCATGTAGAGAGAGCCCTCAACAAGAAAATTTTGGCCATAAGGTCTGATAATGGGAGGGAATTCACAAATTCTAATTTTGAGACCCACTTAATTAAAGAAGGCATCAGCATAGAAAGAACCAACCCTTATACTCCCGAACAGAACGGGGTAGTAGAAAGATACAATTTGACATTAATGAATGGGGTTAGGGCAATGCTGAAAGACTCTGGACTAAAGGAAGAATTTTGGGCGGAAGCCGCCTTATGCTTTAATTATGTCAGGAATAGAACAGTCCTAAAAGAAAGGGGGAAAACCCCATTTGAGCTGTTCTGGGGAAACAAGCCTTCAGTAAGGCATTTCCGAAGGTTTGGATGTATTGCCTACAGAGGCATGCAAAAACAAAACCTAAAGAAATTTGACTCGAGGAGTAAGAAAGGCATAATGGTGGGCTACGCAACCCAAGCAAAAGGGTATAGGATTTGGGACCCAGAGCTAAAGAAAATTTTTGAAACTATTAATGTGGTCTTCAGGGAAAATTTAATTTGGGGGAAATCAAACTTGAATGGGAATGTAGACAATGATGATGATTATTCTTTTATTAAACCTATTAGTGAAGTTCTCTTAGATAAAGAGATAGATGAAAGAAAGGCTCCCACCCCTTGTGAGGAAATTGAATGGGTGAGGGATGCAGTAAAAAGAAAGACAGGGGACCGTACTGATATCTACTACTATGAAAAAGGAAATAAAACCAGGTTAAGGTCACCCAATGATGTAGAAAAATATTGTAAGAAGAATAACATTGTTTACAATCCTGAACTATTTGATTTCAAAAGTAAAAATGTGCCTTATAATCCTTTGTTTGATATTTTTAATTCCCCTAAGGAACAAATGGAACCCGAGCCAGAGGCAAATTTGTCAGAAGTGCTAATTCCCCAAAACTATAATCAATGCTTGAAAACCCCAGAAGTAAAACATTGGCAAGAAGCCATGTCAGAAGAAATGAAAGTGATTCAAGAAAGGGGGGTGTGGCAGTTAGTTCCCCAGCCAGTTGGTAAACCAGTACTTGGTAATAAGTGGGTCTATGACTTGAAGAGGAATGCTAAAGGGGAAATTGCCAGATTTAAAAGCAGATTGGTTGCGATGGGAAACAGGCAGGTGGCAGGAGAATCGTATTCTCAGGTTTTCTCCCCAGTTATCAATTTCTCCCTGATAAGAATGTTTTTCTCAATTCTGGTGATATTCCTGGGTTGGAGCCATTTTCAATTAGACGTAAAAAACGCATATCTTTATGCTGATTTGCATGAAGAAATCTATATGCGACAACCACAGGGTTTTGTAATCCCGGGAAAAGAAGACTGGGTATGCCGTCTAAAGAAATCGCTATATGGTCTCCATCAATCGGGGAGAAATTGGTACCTGGAAATTGATAAGGTTCTCCAAGGTCTGAATTTTTTGAAATTTAAATGTAGTAACTGTGTCTATACAAGAAACAGAAATGTGTTTTTATTGATGTATGTAGATGATATAATAATTTTTGGAAAAAATGAAATCATAATTCAGGAAACAATTCAGGATTTATCAAAACATTACGATATTAAAGAATTAGGGAGAACTAAAAAATTATTGGGGGTAGAATTTGAAGAAATCAATGGGGGAATTTTTATACACCAAAATTCTTATATTAAGACAGTTTGTGAAAATTTTGAAAAGTTTCAATACCCATACTCGACCCTCCCAATAGCGAAAGGTACAATTTTGTCTTTAGGTGATTGTCCAAAAACGGACCAAGAAATAAAAGAAATGGAGAAAGTACCTTATCGCAATTTATTGGGATGTTTGTCCTATATAGCAGGGAAAACTAGACCGGATATTGCATATACAGTTAATTTATTATCTCAATTTCAAGCAAATCCGGGTAAAAGACATTGGCAGTGTTTATTAAGACTTTTAGGTTATTTAAAATATACAAATTATTATAAATTAAGTCTATCTGCAATAAATGAAATTAAAATCAATGGTTTTTCTGACTCAGACTATGCTGCAAATAGGGACGATAGGATTTCGATGGGGGGAATTATTATTTACATTGACAAAGTACCTATTATCTGGCGAACATTTAAACAAAAGTGTGTTTCATTGTCCACCATGGAAGCTGAGTATATATCTTTGACAGAAGCAGCAAAAGAGGTGGTGTGGTTAAAAAGAATTTTAGAAGAAACATCACATTTTGAAATAGCTGGATATAAATTTAACGGGTCTGTAATTAATTGTGACAATATAGCTGCAATAGAATTTTCAAATTCCCCTATAGAAAATTCCAGAACAAAGCATATTGATGTCAGATATCATTTTTTGAGAAACTTAGTAGAGGAAAATACATTTGAATTAAAATATGTGAAAAGCGCAGAAAATCCTGCGGATACGTTTACCAAGCCTCTGACTCGGGGTACATTGAAAAAAATGTGCAAACTCATTTTTGGTAATTATGAAAATGTAAAAGTTTAATATTCAAATGTGTAAATTTTTCAATGTTTCTCAAAAGTGTTTAAAAAAAATTTTTTTTTAATTGTTGTTTGAAATATGTCAGTTTTCATGTCGTTTTGAAGTGTATCGTGCTGTGTAACCGAGAAGGGGGGAATTTGTTAGCATAAAATATTATTTTATTTTATTTAGTTTTTATTCTCGGTCCACAGCCGATAATTTAAAGAAAATAATTTAAAGTTAAGTGTACCTACTTTAAGCCCAGTCTGGTAAAAGTAGAACCTGTCAACTAGTTGGTGCTAACACTTCAATCGACGATTCCCCCACGCCATAATTAATGGCGACTGTTTACTGAAACCATCGGAGATTGCATGTCTCAATGTGTCGATTCAGAAAAGTTGAGTTGTCACCTGATCGACTCGAATTAATTCCACTCGTTGACCGCACGTGCTATGGAGAGGAGTACGAAGATTCGCGGTAGTGGAATATGCAAATGAGTGATGGTCGAAGTAGAAGTTAGTGTGGTGACGTCATCGAGGCATGGAATCTCATTGGTTGATAAAACATATATATTGTAGCGAGTGGCAGCGATCTCTCTCTCGTTTTTCTTCTTTCAACTATCCCCAGTGGTTGGTTCTGAACGTGAAGCCTAGTCCGGCTCACGTGTAGGGGGGTTTTTCCCCGCGATGCTAGCGGGGGTTTTTTGTGGTATGTGATGTTTAATATTCCAAGTCCTGGAATTAGTGAATCCAGGTGAAGAACCTGTTGTGTTGTGTCCGGCCAATTAAAATGTCGGGGATGTGAGTTCCATGTGTCTACCTGTGATGTTCACCGATCTACGAATTGTGTAATGGTGCTTTTCATTCGGACATTCCTGAAGTGTGATTCGGCGGACCTTTTGTGAGTTTTCTACCTGATCCTTCGGAGTGGCAAGTGACTGCATCGACATCTTGGTGACATTTTTCTTTATATTTTGGAACCACTTTTGTTATGATATTTTGGGGGTGTATTTTATGGGGATGTTATTCTAGTCATATTTAATAAATGTATTTTTCTGAAACATGTTTTTTGCTTGTCTCCAACTTGACATTACACGGCCAGTTAATGTTGGCTTAGTTTAAATATCTTAACTTCTGGATTTTAAACTTAACTTTAATTTATGCCAACATACACACACGCGCTTCACACGCTCGTCATTACGAAAAACATAATTTGAAGTCAAGATGCTAAAAATTCAAAAATGCCGAAAATTCAATTTTTTTGTAGTAACTTATCTAATAATTTGAATGAGAAATTTTTGCAGTGAATTTAGAATTTTGAATGAGTTTCAACTAAAAAATTGATTTTAGGGAGATGTTCACAAACAGAAAACTTCTGCTCAAGGTAAAGAAGACAAGAAGTTGTTGGAAACTATGAATCTGACAAGTAGAAGATTAGAAGTTTATCAGCAAGTAAGTTTTATCTGTTAAATAACTTGTTCAGCAAAGCATCTCTCAATTGACCACCATTTCTTGTATCAGAAATCTGTTCATAATGTTGCTAGATTCTTAATGCAGGGTATGTAATCTATGTCTATAAATTAATGGAAACTTTAAAAAGAAGGAAAAAAACACTCATTGTAGTTACCTAGTTTTATTTTCTTTTACTTATACATTATTTAATCATAATAACTCATTTTAATGTACTTACTGTTCATTAAAATAATCCATCAGTGTTGACTGATGAAGTTGTTGCTTACTGAAAATAACTGTCTTTTAATGTGCTTCAAGCTTTAAATTCTGGGTCTGTTCTACCTATAACGAATGTTTAATACTGACAAACGTTCTTCAGGCAAAATAGAGTAAGTAAAGGTAACTCTCCGATTTATTTCAACACAAGTAAATAATATTAAATGTTGGGCATATCACCCCGTCTAGTCATCAGTGGGACAAATAACCTGTAATCAGGTGGAGCATGTAGCTTTTTCGGCAAGGTTATAATCGCACCATCACCTCTTGTTTAAACAGCAATCCAATGTGGCTGCAATTAACGATAATAGACTCTTTAGTGATATTCTCCTTCTGAATAAACAGATTATTTAACAGAGTACTGGAACGCTCGTTAATTGAACAAAAGTTCTTAAAAGTAATAACTTAGGTCAAGCGTTCAAAGTATCGCTCTTATCTTTCACTTTGCTATAAATCTGATAATACCTCGAAAAAGTCGCTCGCAATGGCTGTAGTGTATGCATAAAACTTCTTTACTCACAATTGCTCTTGAAAATTTAACACTGACACACTCTGTTGCTGAAATCGTAGAATACAGTTACTGATGCGTTTTACCTGATCAGTGTTGACTGATGAAGTTGTTGCTTACTGAAAATGACTGTCTTTTAACGTGCTTCAAGCTTTAAATTCTGAGTCTATTGTACCTATAACGAATGTTAAATACTGACAAACGTTCTCCAGGTATTAAAATTTTTTCTGCCGTGCTGGATGGAGTTTGATTCATAATGATTGGTACTAGACAGAGTCGCAGAAAGAAATATTCTTTGAATGACCAGAAGTGAGGAGCGAGATTTCAAGGAAAAATGACTATCACACAGCATTCTAAGTCTAACGCTAGTTTCTAAGATCCAGGGTTGGCCAGATTGGACCCAATTGGGTTGGACCCATTGGGTTTTTTTGAAAAAAACCCATTTAAAAAAACCCATTATTTAACCCACTTTTGGGTTTTTAAAAATTTTCTGAGAAGTTTTTTAAAACAATTAATTTAAATACTTTCACAATTTAAATTTCTTTTTTATTTGTTCTTCACCACAGACAATGGACATAAAAAAGGAATTTTGAACTTTAATAGTATTTCTTAACTCTTAACGGCATTAAAAAAATACTTCAAAGATTTTAAATAAATATATTTAACCTTTTCTTTAACTGGTCAATAAATAACTCAAATTTTCTGGACTAAGTCCTGTCACGTCTGATTTTCTCGATATTTGTATATTGTACAGAAGAAACTACGCTAGCTATAAGTCTTTCATGTGAATTATTTTCTGCAAACCAACATGTCACAAATCTCAAATAAACAATGTATATGTTTTAGAAATTAACAGGTTTTTCAAACGGTCGAACAGAAAACAGAATAGGATGTACAATACTTTCATTATCTTACAAAAAGTTTAATATTTCTTACTCTGTACACAGAAATAGAAACAGTCTACATAAAGTTCAAAGAAATGTCTTGATTAAGCTGAATTCAGTAAAAAGGGATTTAAACTACTTTGACGTTCTACAGTAGTTTTGCATAACAAAATGAAATACAATAAAGTAAAATGCAAAAAACGAATGTAGTAATTAAAAACGAACAATAGATTTTATCACTCTAGAAGTAACTTTGCCCTAACTGTTGGTAATCATGGAAACTAAAAAATCTTAAACTTCACCATTCTTGGGTTTCGTTGTCTTTTTTACTTTTCTTCAGAAAACGCTGAATTTTCCAGTATTTTTACCCCGAGACAATTTTTGTGCTTTGTCCATATACTTACACTACAATATGCTACAAGCACCCCATTTTCCCTAAAAAAAAGACAAAAAAACCCAAAAAACCCTGGATCCATGGGCTTTTTTAAAAAAACCCGGGTTTTTGCCAACCCTGCTAAGATCCGATAAGAAAACTGAATTTTAGAAAACAATTTTTGAGTGACTAGTTAACCGGGGTAAAAATAAATTTGGTGACCAGTAAAAGAGGATCATTTTACATTACTGTGAATGAGATCTTTTCGGGACCGAAGGAAAACGACGACTTAAGCGGAGTGACCATTTAAATGGTTGACTACTTATTGAGGTTTTACTGTATTTAAAGTTTAGTATTTGAACTTAGTAATGATTGAAGTTTTGTGGCTGAACAGCGACACTGAGTTGTTTCCAGGATTTTAAAAGGGTATTAAAAAGTTTGTTATAAAAGTTAGGAATCGAGTTTTTGATGAAGTGAAAACGATTTTATGTTTGTGTTTTTATTATCTAATGGAGTGCTTTCCAACAAGTGTATTGTTTGCCAGATTTTTTTCGGATCTTAGATTGAAAGAAGTTTCTTCAAAGAGTAAATATTTATGAAATGTTGTGCTCCATAAACGAAACTTAGTTTTTTGTAGATATATCACATTTTTAAACTATTAAAATCAACTAAATTTAAGCTGAATTTGTAGCAATCACCGTAGCTTACCATACAAGTGTCCATCATTGAATTTGCATCTATGTTGCTGAAATGAAAGCTCTTTTTTTACAGAAAAGAGAAAAATGTACTTAATTTATCAATCAATAATGGTTTGCTTTTACAATAGTGATGTACACCTGATAATTATCGTTTTCATTTTTCAAAAATAACTGATGAAAGAAAAGGAATTTGTTGCTACACACCAAGTTCTGTACCAATTGCTACAATTATCATAAGATTTGAAAATGTTTGGAAGTTTATGCAATTTTTTTCAAAATGAGATATTTTTAGAAGTATAATTATAGTTTGTGACCAAATTGCTTTTTAAATTATTCTTAATCATCTCTTTTGAAAACTGTTGAGCTTTTTATTTTGTTATTTGGTGAGTTCCCTCCTTTCAGTTTGGAGCCTAAAACTGTTGCCTTTTTCTTTCTCCTGGGGGAAAAATTCTGTTTATTTTCTAAACAAAAGTACTATAGGAATGTACAGTTTCCTAATAATTTGCTGATAGTTTGTTGATTGAATGAAACTATTAGAAAAGTAAGAATTTGTTTTTAATTAATCAACTAGATATTTAAAAATAACAATGAAGGAAAACTTTTATTTAAACTTTTTTATGCAGATAGTTTTTTTTTCTTTTTTCATCCAGTCATTTAGTTTACTGATATATATTTCAAGATGTTTTATTAAAAAAAAAACACTTATTGGCAACAAATTAACTTTGATATATTTTTAATTAAAAGTTGAAAATGAAAATACTTTACAACCTCGTTAGTTCAAATCTCATGAGAAGAAAGAAAAATTTGAGATATTGAGTTTTTGAGTTATCTAGTTTTTGAAAAAAAAAAAAAAAGAAGTAGCTCTCACAGTTACACAAACAAGCATTCAGGCCTAAGAGAGTATCCAAGCGAATGTGAGGTAGTGAGAAGCAAAGGGATGCAAGTGGCAAAATTAAAAATTTGGAGATAACCAATACAAATGGTAGGTGAACCTCTCCTCTGTCTTGAAACAAGAGATAGTACTAGTAGCCCTGGTAGGTGCTGCTGTACAGCATGATTTAGAAAAAAATTTCAAGGAAAGCCTTTAAATGCGTTTTGATCAAAACTTAAAATGGTCTACTTGCATCCCTTTACTTCTCACTGCCTCATGTGATGTCACTTATTTTTATTTTTTATTTTCAGGAGTTTGATCTTTTGAACTATTCTTTAAGCAGTGCTCGTATCTTTTTCCGAGCTGATTTGACTGCAGAAGAAGAGAAAGACCAGAAGAAAGGTATGTTATTATATAGAGACGTACCGAGTAGCACTTTCGCCGAGTACCGAGTACTCGGCTTTTTACTACTCGGCTGAGTACCGAGTTACCGAGTACTCGGCCTTTCACTACTCGGCCGAGTTACCAAGTACCAATTATGTTTTATGAAGAACCACCGACACACATGTGATGAATTTTGAACTTATTGGAATAGTAGTATAGACCTCCTTGTCCATATAATAGTTTTTAACACTAAATTCCTGCTGAAATTCAATTTATGCATTGTATAAACAATTTTGTTTGTGTCAAAAATTTTACAAAAAAATTATTTTTAAAATTAAAAATAAATAAATAAAAGGTATGATTAATCAAGTTGGAATTAAAACAAATTTATACCAATCAATTATAGTTTTAGTCCGCAAAACATAAATAATTTTAATACAACAAATGTGCAGGAACACTGCAGACATGTGTTTCTTCCCCCCCCTGTTACAAGGAACATCTTTTTCAGTGCATAACATGTGAGCTAAAGAATGTTAAGACATTCGACAAAAAAATCTGACTTTTGTCAGATGCCTTTAAATCCACGAGCTCCCATGTTGTGCATTGAAAAAGGAATTCCTTGCAATGCCAAAACACATGTCTGCAGTGTTCCTGCACTGTGCTTTTAACATTGTTTTATTTCCTTTTATTTTTTAAGCAAAGGTATTTTCATAATTTTTTATAATTAATTTTTGTTTGTAACAAAAATCCATTTTCAACATAAAAATTCCATATTTTCTATACTTTTTTTTGCATAATTTTACATAAATAATTTTTATCAACTTTGAGGACATTAAAATAAAGATTTATTTCATTGAAGCATTACAAACTTCATTATTCTCAAAATTCAAAATTTGACTTATAAATTTTAATTGTAAATGTTTGCAGAACATAATGCTTGCTCTTTTTTCTATAAATTTTAGTATCTGCCTTGGACAATATTCAATTTTTTGCAACTACTCGGTATTGGCCGAGTATCTGATCAGAATTTGGTCGAGTAGGCCGAGTACTGAGTAGTTACCGAGTACTCGGTACATCTCTATTATTATAAGTTGCATGAGTTGAGTTCTAATTGGAGTAGGCAAAATTGACTAATGCCCTGCACTTCTGATGCAAACAATATTTTTTAAATTAATTTTTGTTGCAGAAAAAAGTTTAGAGACCTTATAGTTTGAAAACACCTCATGTATGTATTGTCCGATACTTGGTGCATGATGATGTCACACGCTATGACACGCCCAAATTATCGATACATTTTTAATGAAACTAGTAAGCTCAACAATTGGAGCATGATTAAAAATGCTGTTTTTCTGAAGAAATATATTTTAAAAAAATTTGGAACTTTCAGTAGAACATACAAGAAGCCTCAGACCTTGGGCATGGCCTGAGGCTTATCACCTTAAATTTCAATTATTTGTTATCGATGCATTTTTTATGAAACTAGTGAGCTCAACAATTGGAGCATGATTAAAAATGTTGTTTTTTCTGAAGAAATTTATTCTTAAAAAAAAATTGGAACTTTCAGCAGAACATACAAGAAGCTTCAGACCTTGGGCAAAGCCTGATGCTTATCACCTTGAATTTCGATTACACACCCTTAAATTTTTAGTATTTCTTATATTAAATATATTTGCAGAAGCTCCTTTTAATGCCTATGAAAGCCGAAAATTTCGCTGTAAATTTTGCATTATATGGTTCTGTACCCTTCAGTATTTAGGTGCTTAACCTTTTGAAACGATGCTTGAAAAGTAGTGTGCTTGAATTTCATTTTGAAAATTACATAGAAAACCTGCTGAATATCTTGATACCTGAAAGTTTAAGTGTTCATGAAGTATATTCCTTCTATGTGTACTTTGTTCTTTTGTACAAGGGCTTTTTTATTTCAAAGCTCAATTGGTCGTCAAATGAAAATCATGGTAAAAAGGAAAATTTTTATTTCAAATATTTAGTTAGATGCATTATCCACCTACTTATCTACATAATAACCACCCTAATTGCGACATTAATCATAGCATGGTACCAACTTTCCAATGCTCTCACCATAGAAGATAGCCGCTTCAGGGTTCACACTAGGGAGAAAACTTAGGTGAGATTTCCCCACCTGACCAAAATTTTAAGTGGGATTTTTAAAATTTAAGTCAGAGTAGGGTGTTCAGTTTAGTTTATTCCTTGAGCATTTTAGATAAGTATTTATTTGAACAAAATATTTGCATATCATGTAGCACAAAATTTACTGAATAAGCAGCATCAAAAGAGAATTTTTTTATTTATTTGTTAGTACAAAGGTGCACCTTATTATTTTAGTGATATTGACTAATTTTTTCAAAAAAATAAGTTGACATTAAATTCTTTCTTAATGTATGTTACATAGGATATTTTATTTAATCAGTTACTTACGAAATAGTGTGCTAAAGAAGAGCTCTGAATTTTTCTAAAAATTGCCCGATAAAGAAAACAAAGTCCAAAAATTGGGATCTTACCAATAAAAGGTTTTTTGGTGCAAAATGGAATTAAAATTCATTTTGTTTGATGCAACTAGGAGCAGAATATGAACTCAAAGTTACAAAAGTGTTTGAGGATTCAGTAAACCAAAAATATTATGGAAAAGTTGTGGGAAGGTGGAAGAATACCCACTTCCCACAACTTTTCCAACTATTGGAAAAGTTGTGAGAAGTAGGCCATCTCTCTCCCTAGTGCAAATCTTGCACCTAGCCTATTCGCTACACTGGTCTGCAGTTTGTCGTCTGAGCCATCTTTTGAGGTAGTTTCATGCAAGATGGAAATTAGAAGGAGCCAAGTCTTAGTTGTGGAGGTTGGACAGCATATTTGAAACCCATCACAGAATTTGCTGTTCTGTGTAACATATTGTATACTAATGAGCATCGACTTGTAGCGCATGCGCGGTTGCCAATGCTTTGGCTGGGAAAGTCAGTCCATGGAGTGTGAATAAAACAGTTAGACGTTCATATTACTTTGTCCTCCTTATTTTGGTATTATCATTCCACACACGTTGAAGAACCCAACCCTGGATGTTTTCTAACTATATAACATGGTGGCAGCTCACGGAACAACAAAGTGGAAATTGATAACAACCTGTTAAGTGCGCTCAACAAATCTTGATTTGGACCTTGCAAAACTGTAAGTAGAATTTTCTTATTTCGAGATGGAAGCCAAATCGCCTACAACATTATGCTTGGACGGTAACGTTCCAGAAAATTGGAAAAAGTTCAAACAGAGATTTAATTTTTATCTAGAGGCAACAGAAAAAACAAATAAGGCGGATAAATTAAAAGTAGCATTGTTGCTAACATGTATGGGCGAAGACTGTTTAGATATTTTTAATAGCTTTGGATTAAGCTCCGCGGACTCTGAGAAATACGACACTGTACTAAACAGTTTTGATAATTATTTCGCACCGAAGAAAAATACAGTTATAGCCAGATACAAATTTTTCAATTGCGTTCAGGGGGAAAACGAAAGTGTTGATTCTTTCGTGACAAATTTAAAGGTTTTGGCTAAAGATTGCGATTTCGAAACGCAGGAAGAAAATTTAATTCGAGACCTTTTAATTATTGGCATAAATGATGTGGCGGTCAAAGAAAAACTTTTGATAGAATCGGATCTAAATTTAGAGCAGGCCGTGAAATATTGCCGTGCTAAAGAATCGAGCACCAAGCAAATTCAACTAATGAGTCATGCGTCTTCGGTCCTTGCAGTAAAAGAGAAAAAGAATTCAAGCGCTTCTTTAGCTATTAACAAGCGTGCGTCATCGAAAAAGAAAAACATCGTGGATCATTCCGAGAGTGAAAGAAAGGCGGAAGTAAAAAAGAAATGTTCAAAATGTGATTCTTATCATCGCTACGGGAAATGTTTCGCTTACGGAAAGCGGTGCTACAAGTGCGGTAAAGAAAACCATTTCGCTAGTGTTTGCAAGAATAAAAAGATAAATTTAGTGGATAATACAGATGACTCTGATGAATATGAAACCGATAGTAATGAAATTAGTGTAGCATCGGTTGTTGACAGAATCAATTCCGAGTGGAAAGAAAAAATACATATTAACACCACTAAGGTATCTTGTAAAATTGACACGGGTGCGGAGGTCAATATTCTTCCACTATCATACTTTAAAGTAATTAAAAGAACTGAAAATATTAAGAAGACTAGTAAAATTTTGAGATCGTATACAGGACATTCTTTAAATGTCATAGGAACTTGTGAATTTTTGTGTAAATATGGCGATAAAGCTGAAGTCTTGGAATTTTATGTTGTTAAGCAAAATTCGAGTATTTTAATTGGCTTGAGTTCTTCTGAAAAGTTAGGATTTATTAAAAGAAATCAAATAATTTCAGTTGTTGAAAATGTTGATTTGTTCAAAATGTACAATGATGTTTTCACTGGCAGTTTGGGTAAACTTTTGTATACGTATGACATAAAATTAGACAAAAATGCAGTTCCAAAAATTTCTGCACCTAGAGTTATACCAGCGTCTTTAAAGGGAAAAGTTAAGGCAGAGATTGATAACATGGTGTCAAAAGGGGTACTTGAAAAAGTTACTGTACCAACAGACTGGGTTAACCCTATTGTTGTAGTACAGAAACCAAACAAAGAAATAAGAATTTGTATGGATCCCAGAGGCTTAAATAAGTATATTAAAAGAGAGCATTACCCAATACCAACCCAGCAAAGTCTTTTTTCGGAATTGGAGGGAGCTAAATTTTTCAGTGTCTTGGATGCCTCAAGTGCATTTTTACAAATTCCTCTAACAGAAAAAAGTTCTAAATTGTGTACCATTGCCACGCCTTTTGGACGCTATAAGTTTTGTAGATTACCGTATGGATTAAGCAGTTCACCTGAGGTGTACCAGAAAACTATAGAAAATATATTTATTGATATAAATGGTATTTTAATATACATTGATGATATACTTGTGTTTGGGAAAACTCAAAAAGAACATGATGCCAAGTTAAAAGCTGTTCTAGATAGAGCTCGAGAGCATGGTTTGAAATTATCTAAAGAGAAGAGTAAAATTGGAATGGATTCTGTTAAATATTTGGGTTTTGATTTATCGAAGAATGGACAGTCTATAAATGAAAACAAAATTAAAGCTATAGTAGAATACGGCACGCCAAAGAATAAAGCAGAACTTCAAAGATTTTTAGGTATCATTACATTTCTAGGAAAATTTATACCAAATTTATCTGACAGAACAGGTATATTAAGGAAGTTACTTGGAAAGAATGTAGAATTTGTATGGAGTTCAAATGAACAAAGGGCGTTTGAAGACTTAAAAAAATGTGTTACAAACTCTCCTGTTTTGTCTTTCTACAACAAAGATAAACTCTCCACAGTGTCTGTAGATGCAAGTCAATTTGGACTGGATGCTGGTTTGATACAAGAGGGTCACCCAATTGCATACGCGTCATCCTCATTGACAGAGACACAACAACGTTACAGTCAAATAGAGAAAGAACTGTTGGCAATTTTAATTGGTTGTAAAAAGTTTCATTATTTTATCTTTGGAACTAAATTTTTGGTTGAAACTGATCATAAGCCTCTAATAGGTCTATTGAAAAAGCCTATAGATAAGTTGTCCCCAAGATTACAGCATATGGTTTTAGAATTATTTAAATATGATTTTGAACTAAAACATGTACCAGGTAAAAAATTATATATCGCAGATGCATTGTCTAGGACACCGTTGAAAGGTAGTGAAGATACTAGTTTTTTAGAGGCAGGAGCAGCAGTTGTTCATACAGTCCTATCAGCTACTGATGAGAAGACTGAAGTTCTAAAGATTGCTACTAGAGATGATCCGGAGCTAATTTTAATAAAAAAATACATTGAAGAAGGTTGGCCGCAAAGTTTTAAACAGATGCCTGAGAAAACTAGAAGCTATTGGGACAAGAAAGCAGAACTTCACTGTTACAACGATTTAATATTTCTGGGAAATAGATTAGTAATTCCCACAAAGATGAAAGCTGAAATTTTGCAGAACATACATTCAGCCCATCAAGGGATAACATCTTGCATAAACAAAGCTTCAAAAAACGTATATTGGCCAAATTTTTGTGAAGATATAAAAAAATTCATTAATGCATGCACAATTTGTCAACAACATCAACGTGCTAATGTAAAAGAAACTTTACTACCATACAGTATACCAACACTGCCATGGGAGGAGGTAGCTATTGATTTCATGTATCTACAAAAAACAGACTATCTTTTATGTGTTGATTACCATTCCAAATTCATAGAAATTAAGAAATTGACAAAGAAAACAGCAGAGCCAGTTATCAATGCACTGAAACAAATTTTTAGGACACATGGTATACCACGCAGGTTGCATTCTGATAATGGTCCACCGTTCGATAGTAGACTTTTCCAAAATTTTACTAAGTCGTATGACATAGAGCCTGTAACATCGTCACCTAAGTATCCAAAATCAAATGGAATGGTAGAGAAAGCTATTGGAACGATGAAATCAATTTTACTAAAAGTTATTAGAAGCAAAGGAGATCCCAACCTAGCAGTACTGGAATACAACAGCACTCCAAAATCCAGTTTGTTATCACCGTCAGAAATGCTTATGGGACGGAGACTTCGAACTGTAATGCCACAGAAAACATCTCTTCTCACACCAAAGTTCCCAACAGATGAAACAATAAAGATTTTAAAAAAGCAGCAAAATAAACAGAAAGAATATTATGACAGATCAGCTGTAAAACTGTCAACTCTAAAGAAAAATCAACCAGTTTTCGTACAGCTAGGGCACCGAGATTGGGCTCCAGGGACAGTTATAGAAAAGTTAAATACACCCAGATCTTACTTAGTGAAAACAGCGGCAGGAAGTGAACTTAAAAGAAATAGAATTCACCTTAGACCAGATGAGAGTAAAGAAAACATGGAGTTGGATGTAGATAAGGAAAAATTAAAATCACCATCCACCCAAATAGTAAGGGAGGATTCATCTGAAAATCCAACTGAGACTCTGCCTGATAATGTCTCAACCCCCAAACGAGAAAAACGCATAATAAGAAGACCCCTCAGGTTCCAGGACTATGTTTAAAAAAAAAAAAAAAAACTTTTGACATTTATTTTTCTTGAATATTTTAGTATTTTAGTATATGTTTAAATTGTGATTGTTTTAGTAATTTTTGCACTTATTTGTCTTTATCATTTTAATCTTTAGTGCATGCTTAAATTGTGTTTGGTTTAAATCAATTTTTTTGTTTAAAAAAAAAAAAGGACGTGTAACATATTGTATACTAATGAGCATCGACTTGTAGCGCATGCGCGGTTGCCAATGCTTTGGCTGGGAAAGTCAGTCCATGGAGTGTGAATAAAACAGTTAGACGTTCATATTACTTTGTCCTCCTTATTTTGGTATTATCATTCCACACACGTTGAAGAACCCAACCCTGGATGTTTTCTAACTATATAACATTCTGGAGTCTCTCACTCACAATGGTAAAGAGTAACTTTTTCTCACTGCTCGCGTACATCATAATGTGAGAGGTCTGTGCCTCTTTTTTCTGTATTTCCTTCACTTACTTGGCCTCAGCTGATTTCTCCATTGTAAAGCAAGCTTGTAGCAGGGTTGGCCGAATTGGACCCAATTGGGTTGGACCCAATGGGTTTTTTTGAAAAAACCCATTTAAAAAACCCATTATTTAGCCCACTTTTGGGTTTTTTTAAATTTTCGGAGAAGTTTTTAAAAAAATTTATTAATTTAAATACTTTCACAATTTAAATTTCTTTTTTATTTGTTCTTCACCACAGACAATGGACATAAAAAATGAATTTTGAACTTTAATAGTATTTCTTAACTCTTAACGGCATTAAAAAAATACTTCAAAGATTTTAAATAAATGTATTTAACTTTTTTCTTAAACTGGTCAATAAATAACTCAAATTATCTTGACCAAGTCCTGTCACATCTGATTTTTTCAATATTTGTGGATTCTACAGAGGAAACTAATCTAGTTAAAAGGCTTTCATGTGAATTATTTTCTGCTAACCAACACGTCACAAATCTCGAATAAACACAAGGTATATTCCAGATAGCTGGATTCAATAAAAAGGGATTTTTAAACTACTTGAGGTTCTACAGTAGTTTTGCATAACAAAATGAAATACAATAAAGTAAAATGCAAAAAAAAAATGTAGTAATTAAAAACGAACAATAGATTTTATCACTCGAGAAGTAACTTGGCCTTAACTGTTGGTAATAATGAAAATTATAAAATCTGAAACTTTACCATTCTTGGTTTTTTTGTCTTTTATACTTTTATTCGGAAAATGCTGAATTTTAACTTGTTTTCCAGCTTTTTTTACCCGAAGACAATTTTTGCACTTTGTCCATATACTAACGCTACAATATGCTACAAGTATCCCACATTTTCCTTAAAAAAAACAAAAAACCCACATTTCTTTAAAAAAAAACAACTTTAGTTGGGGTTTTTTTGGGTTTTATTTTAAAAAACCCAAAAAACCCTGGGTCCATGGGCTTTTTAAAAAAAAACCCGGGTTTTTGCCAACCCTGGCTTGTAGTCTAGTATACCTAACACAATGGGTGGGTCTACTAGAACACATCTGCCCATAGAGCAACCAGATTTTCATGATAGTTTTCATTTCGGGACAATTAGGGTTTCGAAAAGAAAAAAACCCTTGTACTACCATGTGTATTTTATAATGTGGTGAAATTTGTTTGTATCTTTCAGACTCTTGATGATGTTGAAGTTGCTTGCAATATAGGGACACTAACCCAAGAGCATTGTTGATTCATTGAAAATACTTCCACTAATTCGCAACTTTGATTTATAAATTAGAAGTATTTCATGACATGTTTGGGATGAAAAACTGCGAGGAAACTGAATCATGACAGATGTACATAGATTTATGTATAATTTGTTATGAGTGAATCGTAAGTCCCAAGTATTTGTACTGGATAATGAACACTGATATGGTGTTTTTGCGCCATTTACCTGTGACAAATATTCATGAAATTATATGTGTTTTGTTATGAAGAAATATGAAAAAACAAATGTACTAAATAAATTTATATTTTGATACTCTTTGTCTTTAACTTTCACAAATATTCATCCCAAAATGTGCACTATTGGCTAACTAAATTTAGCATTTTATATGATAAACTGAAGAGTATTAAGGAAATCAATGAAACATAGCCGCCTGCCTTGTCTAGTGGTCAGAGAAGTCTGACTGCGACAAGAAGGTCCGGGTTCGAATCCCGGCTCGGGCATGGACGTACCTTCTCTCTCCTGCCCTTGTCCTTTGTGCGAATGAGTTGTTGTGCTGTGAATGGTTGCCTACCCTATAAACGGGTTCTTATGGCATGTGTGTGCTGTAGAAGTCGGACTTCACACCAAATGACAGTACAATTGAAAAAGTGAAGCAGCGCACCCCAAATTGTCAGCCTGGCTGCCACACGACAACAACAACAATGAAGCATATGAAATTGTTTAACAAAGTAAACTCTTGAGTTAAAAAAATATTTTTGTATTCAAAATGTTTTATTATTTATGCAATATTTTATTATTGCTAATAAATTGGAAGTACATGAAATAACTAAGTTTTATTTAAAAAACTAGAAAATTGTCCATCAAGGTATGACAGGGAAAAATTGCTTCTACATTTGAACAAACCAATTGCCTGTTTAGTGATACAGTGAAACCTCAATAAGTAGTCAACCGGTTAAGTGGTTACTCCGTTTAAGCAGTCGTTTTTCTTTGGTCCCAAAAAGATCTCATTCACAGTAATGTAAAATGATCCTCTTTTACTAGTCACCAAATTTAATTTTACCCGGTTAACTAGTCGCTCAAAAATTGTTTTCTAAAATTCCTTTTCCTGGAGAAAGTTAGTCAGTATTTAACATCCGTTCAAGGAACTACAAACACAGAATTTAAAGCTTGATGTATGTTAGAAGAAATCATTCTTTTCCATGAGTCAACATTGAAGGATTGTATTAATGTACTGTAACTACATTAAAATAAGTTGTTGTTATTTAGTAATGTATAAGTAAGAGAAAATGAAACAAAGTAACTATCTTTAGTATTTTTCCCCCTTTTTAATATTTCCCCTGGAAATATTAAAAAGGGTCTAATTAATAGACTATAAATTAGACTAATAAATTAGTCTAATTTATAGACATTGATTACATAAGCTATTGTTTTTCTCACAGGATTCTATTGCTATTCATGAATATTTGTAAGGCTTTATTTTTCTTCCTTAATTTCCCACTCCACATAAGTAGTCACTCCGCATAAGTGGTCAAAAATTTTTGGTCAGTTGAGTGACGACTTAACGAGGTTTTACTGTATTTTGATAGTTGAAATTTTAATCCTAACTCCAGTGGATGAACCCTAAACTCCATTAAATAGCATTAATTGTTGACCACTTTTTTGTTTCTTTATTCTTCTAAAATTAGTCTTACTAGTAAAACAGTTAAGTTACTGTATCCAGTTCAACCTCGTAAAAATAAAGCATTTCCCTACTTGTCAAACATTGCCAAAAAATATTATCAGATTATTATAATCATTGAATGAACTACCATGCTCCTTGTGTTGCTACTATTTTTCATGCTCTAACAAATTGTTAGGGGCCATTCATTAATTACGTAAGGGTCCAGAGGGGAGGGGGTTTGAAAAAATCTCTACATACCCTTACTTTGGGGGGGGGGGGTCAAACCCACTCTTACGTAACATTTTCCAAGTTGATATTTTATATTAGAAATAGCGCATTCAAATGGTTTGGCAGTGATCATATTTCATTTGTGTCTGGAAGGTAAAAAACATAGATGAGCTGTTTTTTATTTGTTTTACCAAGAATGAATAAGTGTAAAATATAATAAAAGAATCACACTATGTCTGGCATGCTTCATTTTTATTTAGTATCACATCATATACAAAGAATATGAAAATGGTTGATAGAGCTTGATAGAATTCTATAGAAAATTATATAGAAGTCTATAAGAAATTTTATATTAAAGCTGAAAGTCTGTGTGTCTGGATCTCTGTCTGTTATGTGCAATAGACTGTTCGGACAATTTTCATGCAATTTGGCACAATATTTGTTCGTAGTATAGGGGTGCTAACCTCGAAGCGATTTTTCGGAAATTGGATTTTGTTTTTTTTTTCTATTCCAATTTTAAGAACATTTTACTGAGCAAATTATCACGGTTGAATAAATTGCCATGACGTGACCTGGCAGATTACCATAACGTGGACGAGCAAACTATCATATGTGATCATGGGCGAGCAAATGAACATAGAAAATTGGCGAGAAATTCATCATCCATTATTTGTAAATATACGGACGAACCAAACCACCTTTTAATTTTCTACTACGGGCAAAGCCGTGCGGGTACAGCTAGTCTTTACTAATAATAAAGCTGAAAGTCTCTCTGTCTGGACATCTGTCAGGATCTCTGTGACGTGCATAGCGCCTAGACAGTTCGGCCGATTTTTATGAAATTTGGCACAAAATTAGTTTGTAGCATGGGGGTGTGCACTTCAAAGCGATTTTTCGAATATTCGATTTTGTTCTTTTTCTGTTCCAATTTTAAGAACATTTTCCCGAGCAAAATTATCATAAGATGGAGGAGTAAATTACCAAGTTATCATAACGTGGAACCGTAACACAGGCATGCCAATTGGCGAGAAATTCACCATCCATTATCTGTAAATATACAGGCGAACCAAAAGACCTTTTGATTTTCTACTACAGGCAAAGCCGTGCGGGTATCACACGAAATAAAAGAAGGAACCTCGAAAAAATTTACACACAAATTTAGGCAAGTTTCCATGTTACTCTACCCCAAACAAATGCAATCATTTCGGTTCATTTTCAAGTGCATGTATCATCGCCTTCTAGAACAGGGCTTTGCAACCGGTGTGCCATGACAAGGAACCCGGTGTGCCGCGGTATTTTCGTAGTTATATAAAACGAAAGAGCCTTGATGTGTTTTATTTTAAAGTTACAACCAAATAGCATTTGTATCGTCCTGTAACTTCACAATTCACCCTGTCGATCATGTGCAGTAAGACATACCCAACAAGGGGAGAGGCGGGATTTGCTGCCCCACCTCATTTAAACCTCTTGTGATCCCATTACTTTCAGTTTTTGAAAACGGATTCTAATTTCCACAAAATAAACTAATTATACAGAATTTTTTTCTAAATATTTCACAAATGGGACTATTGCCCCCTCCCCCAGGCAGGGATCATACCCTCCCGCCCAGAATTTTAGCCCCAGCTTTAACTTTTGTTTTCCTCTTTTCCAGCTCCGATACGCATTTCATTCTATCGTAGTTTCTCAAAGCTCGGTTCCGAGACTTAGCAAACTAGAAATTAAAACCATATACTGTTTCCTCTATCATGAAGCTCTCATGGCAAAGAACTTACCAGATGAGCTGAAGTCAGCTTTGGCTGAAGTCCTGAAAATCGTTAATTCCATAAAATCGAGACTGCTTAATTCTCGCTTTTTCTCCGTATACTTTGTGAAGAACTAGGGGCAGATCACCACTCATTACTTCTTGATACAGAGATTCGCTGCCTTTCATGTGGTAAGGTACTATCAAGAATTTTCGAATTGAGGGACGAGGTACGACAGTTTTTGATTTTAAAAAACGAAATGCAGTACGCCAGTTTGTTGCAAGGCAAATATTGTTTGGCAAAACTAGCTTACATGGCTGACATTTTTGAAAACCTTAACAATTTGAATCGGAAAATGCAAGGACTAGAAGAGAATTTGGGTTACATGTACGGACAAGCTAAACGGGTTCAAATAAAAAAATCAGCTGTGGAGAGAAGAAGTAGATCGTGGTTCATTGGACATGTTCAAATGGACCATCAGCACAGTATGTAAAGGAAATGGCATAGAAGAAAAGCTGCCGAATGTGGTGGCAGAACATTTAGTCATACTTCAGGACAAGTTTAAGCACTATTTCAAGAATATTAACATGGAACAGTATGACTGGATTTGCGTTCCATTCTCTTCATCTGTGGATACTCAAGTTAAAGACCTTTGTTTGAAGGCGCAAGAAGAATTTATGGACCTCAGGGGCGACCGTACTTTTAAACTTAAGTTGAGCAAAGTGCTTCTGGACGAATTTTGGTTGCTGGTTAAAAATGAGTATTCCTCCATCTCTTGTCTTGCTGTTGATGTGCTGCTACCATTTTTCAAACGGAAGTTAGATGCTTGGTTTAATTTCTTGCTTGCTTCTTTCTTGAAACATTTTTTGATAAATCGTTTAACTGCAGTGTGCACTTTAATGACATATTTCACAGAAATGCTTTGAAACATATCAAATATAATTTTCTGTAAAGTCTGATATAGGAAGTTTTGTTGTTCAAGAACTTCAATACATTCCAACCCTTTCTACTTTTTAAATAAATTTAAATACACTACGTAAGTTATAAGTGTTTTATTCACATGAAAAAAGTTCCTCTCCTGTCTTTTTACCAGTGAATGATAAAAACATTTCTATATTACCATTGCGAAATTATTTTTAATGTGCCCCGTTGATCTAGAAATTTCTTAAGTGTGCCGCAAAGTAAAAAAGGTTGAGAAGCACTGTTTTAGAAAACCCTGAAGACATGGAAGTTTGAGTGGATCAGAAAAGTAGTTCTAAAATGTTCCAACAGATGGCAAGGTTACTGTAAATCAATTTCCACTGTTTCAGTTAGAAAATCTTATGGACCCTCAAATGGAAGCAAAATTGATTTTTTAACATATCATAAAAACTGCTGGATAATTTTAATTCAAATTTTGAACACCCACATAAAAGCTCTTCCAAATTGTTTCCCCATCAAAACATAATATGGTCTCAGATCATATTTCTTTTCAAATTCTGATTTCATAAATTCATGAAAAAATCAAAATTTCACTTTCGAGATAGCAAAGAACGTTTTTTTTGTTGGGTTGGTTCATGCTTTGATGGCTCATACTTTCGCATACCCAAGATCTTTTATGTATTATATGCAACAGTATTGAAAAACTTTTTGACATTACGAGATGGTTTGTTCTCAATTTAACTGCGCAGCAACAAGTAGAGAAAATTTTAAAGTTGATGCAAATTTCAATATGAAGACGACCTCAAAACACAATTAAATAACAGGATTTATACAGAATACATTATTTCTCAAAAAAATAATAACATCTTACACTCGTCTCTAGCAGGGCTCCCAAATGGTCCGCTTTCCCCGCCAAAGTCCGTTTTTTAAGGTTAAGTCCGCTTTAGACCGCTTTTTAACATTTTGGTCCGATTAGTCCGCTTTTACAATGTTTTTACTTAAAAATCAGATTTTAAAAGTTTCCATTGTGTTCAAAGATACTGTACACCCAAACCCGCGGCCGCGGCGCCTTAACCTGACTTTCCCGTATTATTTCGCTTCAAATTGACGTCATTACTCCTTCAACCGCTGCAGCATGGAAATCCATAAAAAAGAGGTTTGGGGGAAGAGTCATGACGTCGAATCGCGAAGCAGGGTGCTACCGATATTTCTCGGAATTGCAGCCTCACGTTTGCAATAACGAATGAACTTTCGGATCTCGATAACTCGAATATTCATCTCAAAGTTTTCATTGGATCCCAAGCTCTTGAGACTGTTGTGTCGTGCGTTGACTGTAATAGTAACGCAGCTAATTAACCACCTATTTTGCAAGTAAATTCGGAAGTAATCTCGTGGCGCATGCGCCATTTTTTTTTTTTTTTTTTTTTTTTTTTTTTTTACAGGCGCATATGTTCGTAAATTTTACGCCCTTGAAAAACCTTGAAAAGTTCCTGAAAAATATAAAGTTTTCCAAGTGCTTGAAAAAGTATGAAAAGTTTCTTTATTTGCTTGATTCTTTCAAAAATCATTACAAGCAATCTAAAGCATACTTTAGATTGCTTGTAATTATTTTAAAAATATTTCATCAGTGCAATTTTCTGAACATAGGTTCGATATGTAGCATTGCGAAAAATTGCTTTCGTGTTTGAAGTTTCAATATTTTTGCATCTTGTAAATATTTTGATTTTTACAATCGGAAGTTATTTTGACATGTGCTACCTTAGATTAGCTTATTTTTCGTTTAATTTCAATAATCAACGAAGGAATTAGTTTGGAAACCATGACAACATTGAACTTACTCAAACTTTGCGGAAAACTGCTTCTCGCGTTTTGAAATTTCAATCCTTTTGCATCTTGTAAATATTTCGATTTTTTTAACAGTAGGAAGTTATTTTGACATATACTACTTTAGATAGTTTATTTTTCGTTTAATTTCAAGAATTAACGAAGAAATTAGTTTGGAAACCATGACAACATTAAACTTACTCGGACTTCGCAGAAAACTGCTTCTCGCGTTTGAAATTTCAATCCTTTTGCATCTTGTAAATATTTTGATGTTTTTGACAGCAGGAAGTTATTTTGACATATACTACTTTACAGTAACTTATTTTTCGTTTAATTTCAATAATTAACGAAGGAATTAGTTTGGAAACCATGACAACATTAAACTTACTCGGACTTCGCGAAAAACTGCTTCTCGCGTTTGAAACTTCAATCCTTTTGCATCTTGTAAATATTTTAATGTTTATGACAATGGGAAGTTATTTTGACGTATACTACTTTAGATTAGCTTATTTTTTGTTTAATTTTAATAATTAATGAAGGAATTAGTTCTGAAACCATCACAACATTGAACTTACTCGCACTTCGCGGAAAACTGATTCTCGCGTTTGAAATTCCAATCCTTTTGCATCTTGTAAATATTTTGATGTTTATGACAATAGGAAGTTATTTTGACATATACTACTTTAGATTAACTTATTTTTTACTTAATTTCAATAATTAACGAAGTAATTATTTTGGAAATCATGGCAACATTGAACTTACTTGGACTTCGCGGAAAATGGGTTTTAGTGTTTGAAATTTCAATCTTTTTGCATCATGAAAATATTAAAATATTTTGCCCAATAGAATGTTATTTCCCAAATGCTACCTAAGATTAGCATGTTTTGTTTTTAATTTAGTAGAAAATAAATTTATTTTATGGAAATTATGCCAAAATTGAACTTGGTTCGTGAAAATTTGCTTATCTGAACTTTCAATCGTTTTGCATCTAATAAATATTTTTATATTTTTGGCAATTTGAAGTTGTTTTGACATGCTGCATTAGATTAACTCGTTTTAATTTTTATTTAAATAACTAAAAAATTAAATTTTTTTTTAAATTCAAATTTTTAGTTTTGCAACCTTAACTTGTAAACCTACGTTTAATTATTATTAGCTTATTTTCGGTTATTACTGTTTCTTATGGGGGGGGGATATTAAATGTAAACAATTGAGTGCATAGCATTTTAACTTAGTTTTTGTATTTAAAACAAAGTTGAAATATAAAATTCTATAAAGGTGAATTTTTGTACATTTTTTTCATTGTCATGATGCCTGCTAAAGAGGGGAATCAGTCCCCCCCCCCACCCGCATAAAAGTTCAAAGCACTCATGATCTTGCAATCATGGAGTTTTTTTAAATCTAAGTTGATCTGCTTCTCTTTGTGATTAAGCATTTCAGACATTTTTAGGAAAACTTTCAATACAGTAAATCTTTTATTAAAGTGTCTCTTGTAGAAAAAGCAGTTTGTTTTCGTATACTTTTTATATTAATTTCTTTTATTTATATGTTAGCATTAAATGAAATCTGCATGTACTATTTATAGTGCGAATTTAGGGTAGTACCTTGAAAAACATTTTTTTTACACTTGAAAAGTGCTAAAATTTTTTTTCTCCCTAAAGGGTATGAACTGTGTGATAAAGAGATTAAATTTAAAATTCAAATATAAAATAATTTTGTTATAAACTCAGTTGTAGCTTTGTTGAAAATAAAAACAATATTTTTTAGGTTTCAGTGTGAGTCATGAGGAAGGGCAAATTTCTCAGCAAATAGTTAGATGAAACTGATGAAGATGGGAACAAAATTAGAGACTGGGGAAAACAACAAGAGAATAAAGTTTTTTTTTTGTTCGGTGTATAATAACGCTATATTAAGAAACATTAAAAGACAGAAAAACATAAAAATAATATTAAACTAAATAAAGATGAAGTGCAACTTCACCTATCCTTCAGTGAGACGTCAAAATGTATCATTATGCCTATTTAGTTCTAAAGAGGCTGCCTTAAGTGCTGAACTAAGTGCCCCCCCCCCCCTATGTTTTGCACTTTTATCAATGTATAAAATTAAAAGTATCACTGGTGATAAAAGAATTGTATCTCTCGTTATTATAGTAAATTAACGAAATATCTTCACAAATTTAGCAGCTGGCAACTAATTTGCCTTTTGGTGCTTCATGGGTTTAACTATGAGTAGTCCTCCCAAGGTCCTCTTTTGGATCCTAACTGGTCCTCTTTAGTCCCCTTTTTAATTGAAAATGGTCCTCTTTTACCCTTTTCTGAAGCTAAAATGTGTTGGGAGCCCTGCTCTAGTCTTTTCCAGTTTTTTGAATATGAGAAAGTGTTTCGTTTTTCTCCTCCCATGACTATCTTTTAACTCAACTGTCCCCATGACTTCCTCCTGTACTCTCGAAAGGTGATTTTTTTTCTATATTTTTATGACTAATTATTTGTTTATAATATGCAAATAAATATTAATTTCTTTATTTTCTAGACTTTATAGAGGATGGCGTAAATGGAGATACAAAGTAGAATTTCAAACGCGCTTGCCAACACATATTTTTTTCCCCTTTGTTTTCACTGCAATTTTTGAATAAAAGCTTCTAGTAGATCATGCCCTGCTTTTATTGTGAGGATGTAAGGTGGTATTAAACGTAGTTGTGTTTATGATTATAGGTAGCTCCGAAAATTTTGGGCTGACAACATTCTAAAACAAAAAAATATTCAAGAAAAAAAAAACTTTTAAAATGCTTTCTTCTTCAATGATTTTTGTTTGCATATTTGAAGAATTTTTACGGCGAGGGGGCGTTTCCGAAAATGTCGCACTGTCTTCAGAAAATTTTACTTCAGTTCACTATCACTCCTGTATTAAAGTTTAAAAACTTGAATCGAAGCCAAGTTACGAAATATTTCACAAAAGGCAACGGGATACTACGTCTCAGTTCCGGTTAGAATATTTTTATTTTATTTATTTTTTAGTTTCAAACTGCATGACAGTAATGTATGGATCATTAGCGATGAGGTATACGTTGACCGTCAATCATTGAAGCGGTTAACTTTCAATTGCCGCTAGCGGACATGACACCGGAAACAGCACAAGTATCCCATCGCCTTTTCAAAAATGTTCTTAACTTTATACAGTGGCTCCCAAAAGTGTTCGTACACCTACGATTTTCAATGAAATAGGCCATTATCCATTGGTTAGAATTAATATTTCGGAATAGGTATTTTATTATAAGATCTATGATCTATATTTAACAAAACAACATGAAAATTTTTAATAAAACATTAAAACATAATTTTTAAAAAATCAAAAACCAAAAATTGCCGGAAATTTTATCTCACAAAAGTCTTCGTACACTTTGAAAAAATGTCAAAAAATTAGTAAATAATCTAACTTTTTACAAAGTTATTATTTAGTAGAACATCATGCAGTATCAACAAGAGCTTTTAAACGTCTGGGAATACATTTCATTGTTTTTTCTTTCTTTTTTTGCGTAATTTCTGATTAAGTGTTCAACCCCAGTTTGAGTCTTACTGTTTCTAGGTCTATTTTCGTTTCAAAGCTGTATTTTCGTAATCTAGCCCCCAGATATCTCTAAATATGTTACATTAAGTTCAAATCTGGAGATTGAGGGGGTATTTCTAAGCTTAAGGACAATTTTTGAGGCACCAAACGCAAACGTGTGCTTCTTATCGTTATCTCGATAAAAAACAAAGTTGTTTCCGATTACCAAATTTTGGGCTAATAGTTTAAAATTGCTTTTTAAAATATTTAAATGAACAGCATGATTCATTATTTAATCAAAAAAATTCCAAATTTCCAAGTCCTGATGCTGTAATGCACCCTCACACTAAAACACTTTCACCGTCCTGATTAACTGATCCAACTAAGTTCTTCAGATTAAATTCCTCATTTTTTCTTTTATTTACAATTATACAACAATTTAACCCAAAATGTTAAATTTATTTTCATCTATAAGTAAGACGTTGTTCCAAAACGTTTTGAGCTTATTTATCATTGATTTTGCGACGGAAAGCGTAAGCTTACTGTTATTCGCACGAACAAGAAAATTTCTGCAGGAAGAGGTCCCATTTAATCCAGTTAATCAGAGAACTTGGCGAACAATTTTAGGTGAAAATTAAACGTAAAATGTTTCATTCAAATCTGCAGAAATTTTTTCAGCACTCAAATGTGTATTTTTAATAATTTTTTTAACTGTAAACCTCCGATCACGCATTGTTAACTTTGCCAGTTGACCTTTTCTTACCGTGTTTTCGATCCTATTCTTGTCTTTAAAGCATTTTATCAAGCACTTCACTATAGAATGGTATAAATTACCTAATTTAGAGACATTTAAAACCAATTTACCGCTACTGTGAGTAAACAATTCAAATTTCGAATGGTGTTTCTGGTGTTTTTCAAATACCAGTCATTTTAAAGTAATAAGCACAATATTAAGGAATAAAAAAACAAAAAATTAAAGCCAAATGACTTTTAAGGGTGAACACAATGCAAAAATAATAAAAAAATGACATATGATAGTTTTAATCATGAATTTATTCGAAAAAATTTGAGTGTACGACGACTTTTGTGGCGTATTATTTCTCCGTCTATTCATTTTTTGACAAATTTCAAAAATAAAATCTGGCAATATTTTGAAAAAAACTACTGAGTTTTATTCAGAATGGCATAAGAATGGTGTGAAAAAAAATTGGACTTCATATTCAAATTCAGTTTTGCGTTATTTTGGTTTTACTACAAAATTTCAAGGTGTACGAACACTTTTGGGAGCCACTGTATATATGCCAAGCGCAATGCAAGTTTCATACATACTGGTAGGAAAGTATAAATAATCGCCAAAGTTACTTAAATTTGCTTTTGAAACTTTTCTTGTGAACAATTTTTGCTTTATTCATGTTTCATAACTGATATAATTTTTTTTTAGGTTTAAATCAAAATATTTACAGAAGCAACAAAACCAAATTTTTTTTTTAGTTTCACTTTGGAATACTAGAGCCGTGTATTGTGGATCCTATTCAAAAGTTATTGCACAAATTGCGGTTCACTTTTAGATTATTCCTTTAAAAAAATTCGCTGAATGTCAAACCTAAATCTTACATGAACTCAGCACTTCAACAAGATTTCAGTATTACATTTTCCTATTTTTCATTCATTACAAAAGATGGCGTTGTTAGTCACTGTTAGTTTGGCGCTCTTTCAGCATGCTAAGGAGCGATAAATGAATGGAATGTTTTATCACTGAAATGAGGCTATTAAGTGCGTATTCTTGGGTTCGTAGACGGACGAAGAGCTAAGAGATGGCCCCACTGAATACTTAAACGCCAGCGCCATCTAATGGGGACATGGATAGACCTTAAATTCGAGAGAAACAGCACTTATGTGTCAGTTCAAATGCTAAGAGCATGAAAATTTTAAGATATAATAACTCGAATTCGATAATGAAAACCAGACGCCTTTTGAAATAAACAGAAAATAAATTTTTACTACTGAAAGATAAACTAAATCACTTGAAAGTACAAATAAAAAGATCGTAAAAAACTTTTCAGAATTTTCTCTAACCACCACTTTATTTTCAGACGGCAAGTACTATATACATTAAATGGTTCATTGCCCGATTATGCTCTGGTTTCCCTTCAAACCTCGTGCTAATCTTTCGCCTTTTACTAAAGATTACCGTGGAGGGGAACAACTTAAATGAGCTTCAACTAATTTTTGGACCCTCCGAAAGGAGGGATACGAAGAAAAGTAGCAATCGGGAAAGCGAAGACATTCGTTAGGTTCAATTGGACTGGCAGCTAACCGATACCAACATCCAAGTCAGCCGAGCTTGAGTACTTCGCCACTACTTATTGATTTCTTTCTTGTGATAACAACAGCGAATAGACTATTCAGTCTTAATCCATATTAGGACGAATTTGCAATATCTGATGGCACAACCGGACCGTCGATAATCTGCTTTACGATGAATAACTTTCCGTTCCACTTGAAGAATAATGGTTCGTACTCAATTTTAGAAATAAAATGAAGGAGTAAAATGAGGTTTTAAAGGAGTACTAATGGGCTGTCATTAAATGATGTTGCACTTTTTTCAACATATTTGACCTCTTCCCCCTTTATCACAATTGTGGTGTGAGTGTCACAATTCACCTAACTTCTCCTCTTGTCACGTGCCATATTTTTTATAAACATATTGTTCCAATAACTGTGTGATGTCACTTTTTGTCACTCTCTCCCCCCTTCGTCACAATTTCATGAGCCCGTCTCCTCCTCAAGGCATGACATCACTTGTGGATGACCCTTATTACTATATTATAACTGTGGTTTAATAAACAATTGTTTTTTTTAACACAATAACTTAATGCAGTACATCTACTTACGTAGTTTTAAATATTTAAATAATAATTAGACAACCTGACTTTTGCTGATGAGAGTGTGGTTGAGGAAAAAACAATAATCATAGAACTTGAAAAAAATAGCCAAGCACCATTTCAGCATGTTTTACTTCACTTACGAAATGTTTTAGTCTTCTAACAAAATTTTCACGTTCAACTTTTATGACTTAAAAATGATCAATTTGTAAATCACATCTTTATGAAAAAAAATAAATGAATGAAATTACTACATTAAAATCACTTTTGTGACAAAGTTAGCTGTTGATCAAAGTATTATAAGTTACTGTCATAGAGGAAGATTATGTAGTCTTGAACTAAAAAAGAAGGAGTTTTGAAGGACTTAAAACCAAAATGAAGGAGTTTGAAGGGCCCTTTAAAAAAATTTCCTGAATGAAGGAGTATTGTAGGAGTTTTGAAGGAACGTACGAACCCTGTATAAACTTGTGTCATTCATTCCCTTGTTTCTCCAAATGCAACCATAAGGTCGTAGCTAGTATCTTTAATAATGAGGGACAGCGCGAACGCAGTCCCAGCTACCAAAAATTACGCACCCCAAGCAACCGCAATTTGCGGATGTGGCGAGCGTCAACCCTCCGAAGTGCAATGAAGGGCCTCTGCTCGGGGGAGCCTCCTCGTTGATCAAGGCATCCCCAGTGCCAGGTAAGTATGCTCGACAGAATGGCGAAAACATTTATATATTACTTCTCAGCTCAAAATAAACTGGTTGCGTGTCTTCCAGGATGGTGTGTTCCCTTCAAAAATACTTCCGATCGAAACCACAAAAACACACATATCATTTTCAGTTTGTTTTGATGTCTTGTTAACAATTCAAAAGAAAAGATGCATGTACTCATCACATACGCGCATTCTTAAAATCATATCTTCTGACATTTAAAATATATTCAATACAGAGCTTGGCACTTTCAAATTTAACGGATTTTGATCTTTTTATTAGCATCAGGTACTCAAAATTTGAAGGAAAAATTTGTATCATTTTGTAAGAAGATGTGTTTGCAATAAATACAATAAAAAGAAATACTGCAGATAAAGCACCAACTTTGTGCACTTCTTCAATAGTAATAATTTATTTTTTCAAGTGAAATTGATAAAAATAAATGCATATAAAAATAAAATTTTTTTTAGCAAAAAAGTGAAATAAAAACACTTTTTTTGGGATGGGCCTGAAAAATTTTGGAGGGTTTTGAACCCTTAAATACGGCCGTGAGCTAAATATGTACTCGATGTTAATTTAAAGAGTGATAGTAAACAGAAGGGTGTTTTTTTGCATGCAGGAAGATATAATTTAAGTTTAAATAATTTAGCGTTCTAATCTAGAGTCTATTCAATGTTAATACAAAAAAGGTGCCCCATTTAGAGAAATATAGACTAAAATAAAAAGGTTGTTGGGATACTTTTCCAGGTGTAGGGGGAGATAGGGCATGTCAGTTCACTTTTCTACTTCTCATTTTTTATCTCATAAAAAAATGTAATGAGCAGTTCAATTTTTTACAATAAGTTTCACTAAACCTTTCTCAGCATCTGGATATTTTTTTGAAAATGTCGAACTGATTAATATTTTTATATTAATTTTTTAAATGAACCTTGTGAAGTGAAAAGTACAAAGATCAATGAAATACATTAAATTGATTTTAATTGAGAAATCACCTTTAATTAAAAGCAGCAATAAGCATTCATCATTAGCACACAATTATTTTTTAAAAATTAAAAGAAGAATTATTTATTGAATATTCATGAGAAAATTAATGCAGATTACAGTGAACAAAATATGTGTAAAATGATATACAATGCAACACACCACAATGCCCACACCACATTAGGGGGGGGGGGGATCATGGTGCAGACTGCGCCATCAAAATTTTTAGAGAGGGGGTGTTTTGAAGAGTATTTTTCATTTTTAGGGGGTTTTGCTTTGGGGGAGCATTGAGATATTTAGGGGGGGAGCCATTGCCCCTAGGGAGAGCATCCCTGCTGATATCTGGGAATATAAATGCGCAACTTCTTGAGCAGACGCTGGGAATTGGAAGGATAAGTCATATGTTACTTTTATGCACAGTTACATCAATATTTGCTAGGGGGGAAAAATATTTTTTCTTTATTGCATCGCATGAAACAATTCCAAAAAGAAAAGAATCCTGCTCCATGTATATCCTGGAGCAAAGGAGAGCCAGAGGGGACATGATTCAGTTGTTTAAATTTATCAAAATGAAAGATGTTAGCGAGTTAAATTTTCTCACGGAAAGCAAGACAAGGGGACATTGGTTTTAAGCTATTCAAAACTCAGGCTAACCTGGAAATTAGGAAAATTACTTCTTTAGTTGGGTCGTGGGCACTTGGAACAGCTTACAAGAGGTGGTAATGAGCAAGGGGATGGATAGCTTTAAGAGGGCCATTGATCTTCATTGGAAACTTATAAACTGAGTAGGACCAGCCTAGCTGGGCTCAGAGCCTGTTGCTGGTTGTCACATTTGTATTTGTACATATACCATATTGTCGCCAAGGAGAAACCCTAAGACATCTAATCCCAAAAACAAAACTAAGATATCCTATTGTTGTTCTGAGGCGACGATATATTTCAAAGAAAAATTACAATAAAATTGACATCTTTAAGTTAGTATATCTGTGTTCTAGAATTAAATTTAGAAAATGAAATTAGATAATCTTTGGGAAAAGTTCACTTTTTTTCTTCTCTTTCAATCAACTATTTGTTTTATTTTGTTTCTATGTAGAATGCTTGTTTGGCAAAACAATTAAGTTTAATACAGGAACTTTATTATGGCAAGTATTACATATTTTACTCTTTGAAAACAATTGTCTACAAAAAATGTAGAAGAATATTTGAAAATACAGTTGGTTCTCTGCTTAACGATGCTCTATATAATGACTTTCTATACTTTTCATGGTCTTGGATACTTCACTGTAGTTTTAGAGCCACTATATTTATGGACGATATTTCATGGTCCCTTGAAAGTCGTCAAATAGAGAATCAACTGTATAAATAGTAAGAAAATGCAGATAATGAAATAAATCTTTTGGTAAAATTAATTCAGTATTATTTTAAACAATTATAAAATATACTTTTGCTTTTTTTAACCTAAGTTATTATTATTTCCAAACATGTGTAACATAAAATGAAAGATAGAATATTGTCATATTTAGATTTAAGAGAAAAAAAAGCTTTTTAATTACTTGGGGTTTGTTGGTTCAGTCCATCGTACCCCCGCAAAGAGGTGGACCAAAGTACCCCACGTTCTTGGTCTGAAAAAATGTCATAATTATTTTTTTTCCTATGACAAAAAAAAAAAAAAAAAAAACAAAAACAAATAATTGTGAATTTTACAAACTTACTTTAATAAGGATGTTCATTTTTTTTCTGCAATCTTGATGAAACCCATTAAAAAAAAATAAAGTTGCAGTTTTCTGAAATATTTTTTAATGATATAGCGTTACTCTATCATTCTGTAGATACATAATTTTGATGTTTTGAAACTTTTTGTCTTGATTTTCAGTAACATTAATTTGCAACCCATTCTTTAGGGCAGAACAGGAAATACGACGCAATATATTCTAAGTACAGGAATTGTATTTTGTGCACATTATTTGAACTTTACTGCATTCTATATGAAACAGCATTTTCGTTCATAACAAATTGAGAAAATAAAACCTAAATAGACAATTAGGTGCTACGTTCAGAGGGTGCTTGCGATCACATTCGTCAAAATGCGAATCTGTAATGGTCACTATCAGAACATACGTTTTCAGATTATATTCAAGAATACCCCCTAGAATGAATAGAGCAGGGGACAAATATATATATATATATATATATATATATATATATATATATATATATATATATATATATATATATATATATTCCTTTCAAATGATATAAGTATTTAAACCTGACTTCATATTCAATTTTCTATTATTCAGCATTTTGTTAGGTACTTTCGTTGTCAGAATATTTTACAAACGAAAAATGTAACGTATATGCTGCAGCAAACTAGCTTTTTGTAAGATCTTTGAAGATAGTGTTTCTGTCCAAGGCTTATTATGTTCTTGTTGCAACATCGATAACTTATCTGAATGTAGTTTAAGGTATTGGTAAACAGTAACCAAGTCTGGATCTATTAGTTTTGACCTGAAATGCATGCATTACATTTTAAATCACAGTAACGTCTTATCATACCAGTAAAGTATAGTCTTGAAAGAAACAAGCTGATATGTGCATCACATGACTTCCTTTTACTCCAATTTAATGTCATTTTCTCTTTATTGGCAGTTTTAATGTGATTCAATAGTTTACTCTCTAAAGATCACCACCAATGTCCAAATTGAAACCAGATTTTAAAACAGAATAAATTTAAAAAAACTCACCAAATTTGTCGCCAAGTTGGCGACAAAACTTGGAGACCAGAAGACTGGCGATATATCGCCAAGTGTCCGCCAAATTATAATACCACTTGAGTTTACATCGAAATTAACAATGATTTCCCCCCAAAAAGGAGCAAAAGACCCCCTTAGGAACATCCGAATGCAACCAAAAGGGGAGGTGCACAACTAGGAGTCTAAGTACCAAATTTCAACTTTCTAGGACATTCCGTTCTTGAGTTATGCGACATACATACACACATACATACAGACGTCACGAGAAAACTCATCGTAATCAACTCGGGGATCGCCAAAATGGATATTTCGGGTGTCTGTACATTCCTAGGCATATATCCATGTGTGGTCGGGTTGAAAAATAAACTCAACATTCATTCGGGGGTGAGCAAAATGGAAATTAAGACCGATTTTTGAGTGAAAATTTTTTTGCGAATACAAAACTTCCTTTTTTGTAAAAGGAAGTAAAAAGGTGTAAAGACTCTTATGCAAATTTTAAAAACATTAAGGTTTAAAAAAAGGGAAATAGAAGAGTAGTAATTGCAAGCAAGGGCGCTCATATAGGGGGCAAGGGGCGGTTGAGCCCCCCCCCCTCCCTTTGAAATTAGAACTTCCTTGCTTTTAGTACTTTTTTCTTTGCAAAAAAGTAAAAACATTTTTTCTCCAGTCATTAATGAATAAGTTATTAAAAATGTTAACTTTTAATGTCTCAAATCTGTCCTGAAATCAGTTTCCATGGGGAAAATATCCATCTAAACCACGAGGAAAATATTTGAGCCCCCCTTGCAGCTTTGCATATCGGCGCCCATGATTGCAAGTAACTTCCTCAATTACATATTATTGATTTCAGAAAATGAGGGCCATGGAGGAGGCAGTCACCCCCCCCCCTCCCCCAGCATCCCTAGTAAATCCGCCACTGCCCATTTCCCTCTATACGTGAGTTAAAATTTGACTCCACTTATGATATCAGAGGTGAAACAGGGAGGACATGTTAGTCTACACACAGAAATTTTGGCGCCCGTCACAAATAACTTTTACTGGTCCCCCCTCCATATTGTTTACCCCTATATTTCACCCCTCATTAAAAAATATTGGGCTCTCTTCAGGCTTGGGCCTAGGCCAAAAGGTGCCCCTTCTCTTCCCCCTGCAGCCTAGTCAGAAACTAAGGACCCTGCTTGGAATTGAGTTGTTAAATTTTTATACGTTTTGTGTGGTTGTCAGGCGAGCAAAATGACAAGGTGCCTGCCTAGGTTCTCGGCAACCCTGAGCACAACTAGGGTAGAGTGACCAGTGAATAAACAACACCCCATGAATGAAGACCTCATATTTTTGTCAAAAAATCCGGTTTTAAAATATTTTTCTCAGATCAATTTTGGCAGAATTAACTCTCTTCTACATATTTCCAGAAAAAAAACGACTAGACAATGCTGTATTTATCCACTGGTAGGGTCACTTTTTTTCACTTCACGAACCCCAAAGACCTAGATGCAGAACCATAAAAATTCTCATTTTTAAAAAAATGAGCACATGCACTTAAATTTTCAGGATATGAATGCATGTGCTTTTAATATGCATTCAAGCTATAAATTTTCGATGCTATGAATTTTTGAAAATGAAAGTTCACTTAAGTGCTAATTTACTGGTCAGGCTACCCAATGATATAAAAATTGTTGATATAAATTGTGTTGCGATGCCATGAGCTCTCACCCATTTCAATATGCCACTGTTCATAATGAATTAAGATTTCTCTTACCAAAACAATAAAAATAGTACAATGAAATTTAACTGTTCATTAGTTTAATAAAAATATATGCAAGACTTTCATCATTTTTAAGTTAAACATACATTTAGTACATTAAATTAAACGTGTTTTTCTGGCAGGCCGGAAAGGACCATGCAAGGGTTATTGAACACCCGGTGAACACCATATATTGTGTCATTCAGGCTGTTGTGGGGTAATATGGAAGTAAATTTGTTATTGGGATGTAATATATTTTACTGCATATTTTCAGCGTGATATTTTTTTGTTTCTATCATGGATACAGAAACAAAAATTAAGCTGATAAACACTTGAGCAATGTTTGACAGAAAATAGTGTATAATGTTCTGGTGTTATGTGAAAAAAAAGCCTCAGAAAAAGTCACAAAACATGTAAGCAAAATCACTTATAACAGAAAAGCAAACATTACGATTTGTGTACCAGAAACATATTCGTATAGCAAGAGTACCCTGAAACTCAAATCAATAATTCGTTTTTCTTTTTTTATGAGCAGAAGTGTTAAGGTGTCTATTTCCTGATCAGACATTATGTCTGTACAGATGAATGAGGTCTGAAATTAGTCTACATCACTGAGGGACTCTTTGTGACAGCAGGTGTTAGAGCCAAATAGCATAACAATATAACTGCAAGAGGTATGATGCTGTTCTTATATTAGATGGAAGGTTTGAAATATGCTGCACTCTGATTCATATTTCTGAAACTCAATTTAGCCTCTCTGTATTGGTATTGGTGGACATGATGTGGCACAATCTCAACCCATCTTGTCAGAGTCACACCATTCAGCGATAAGTAAAAAAGGGTTGTGAGTTTGAGTTCACAGCACAATAAACTTATAATCTTAAGCTTAAAGTCAAGATTAGCGACCACAACTTGCCATGTAGCAACAAAGTAAAAAATACTGGTGACTAAAAAGATTTGCAGTACAGTAGTCTCGAAAATCCGAGGTAAGTGGGGCTCACGCCACCTCGGATTACTGAAAACTCAGATTATCCGAAAAATTCTATGGACTATAAGGACATGCACTATAAGGACTTCTTCTGCTATGAAAAGGAAATATTGTCTCCTCGAAAAATTTATCACTCAAATTTCAAGATAAATTTATGTTTTAATTGACCCTAAATGAGTCTTGATTGTTTTTTCTTTCTTGATGTCTGCACGTGCTTGTGTGTAAATTTGCAGAAAACCGATAAGTGCCCTTGATCGTCCTCGAATAACGTTTGATGAGTTTTGTCGTGACATGTGTGTCTATGTGTTAGCGTCCGTAGGTACCTCGCTCATAATACAAAAACCCTAATCATAGAAGGAGAAAATTTCGTATATACAAATCGTATAGCGCCAAGTTTTGCACTTCCCTTTTTAATTGCAATCCAATATTCTAAAAGAGATGTTTATTCGTCCCTTGAGGCAAAACAATGTTTTGATTTCTTTTGATTTCAAGTTATTTTTTGAATCAACCAACTTCTTACTTTCTCCAAGGCATCTCTTAATCCATCTCTAACAGTCAATGAATTATTTCTTGGCGACTGTTATGGACATAAACCTTTCAATATCATGTTATTACCTTATTGTATGTTGTTAGGAAAATTCTACATTAACAAAATATTTCGATTTTCAGATTAAAGTATTTTTTGTCTGTAAAAAGTATACCCTAAAATTGTCAACCAAACGCCTCGAATTAAGCGAAACCTCGGAATTTTGGGACTCGGATTTTCGAGACTCTACTGTATTCCCCATCTGGACTGCCCATCTCCCCAATCCCACCTCTGTTATCATTAGTCCATTCTATCTTCAGCAATTTCAATCCAACAATATATCATCACCATGAGCAGTATGATATGAGTCATATGATCCACAGGGAGAGCCAAATGCAAGTTAAGCAATTGAGAAGATCCAACTTCGTGGTAGACAATGCCGAAAGGTTTTGCTGTTCTATTGCAGACAACACAACGGTAACGCCTCCATTATTGTCTCAGAGTTTGTGAAAACTGGATTTAAAGCAATCCAATGCTCATTAGAGAGTCTTAAATCAAGTCTGCCATTTAGTGGAGTTATTTGCCCCTCCCCCCCTCCAGCGCAATGGTTTTGAAAAACAAAATTGCTTCTACATATACCAGGGCACAATTTTTGTTGCTTTCGGACAAAAGTTGCATTAAGTACACAAAACACGTTTTCCTCCCCTTGGAACATTTTGAAATGACAGGCCTGACTTTGATGAAATTACTTCTGTGGTTGGGTGACACTATTCACAACAGACGACCGAATTTACAACATTTGCAATCAATTTTAGTTTTTTGAAATTTAATTATTTTAAGGAGACTTTTTGATCTTAATTAATTATGGATGAATGAAGTTGTGAGCGAAAGTTTAAATAACAAATTTAGGTTGTCAGAAAACATTAATCTTAAAAATGCAATACATATAATTGCTTGCAAAATTAATAGTTAATTATAAAATCAATGAAAACACAATTTATTATTTATGTACAAACTTTTATTTAAACTGATAATTTTAGTAGCAATTTAAAAGCAAGTTGTGAGGCTACTTTTTTTTGGCTTACAAAAATAGTGGCAAATCTTCTACTCACCATTGGTGACCAGAACATTATTTCTCAACCTTGAATTTTACTTAACCTGTACAATCTGTACAAATATATATGAAAATTTTTTCTCTCATCATTCTCCACTATGATGATATTTTCCACATCAAAAAATAAATGATATGTGTTTAGCTCATTCAACTGCATTTTCATTTCAATAGTTTTAATTTCGGCTCCCGTGAAGGAATCATAAATTTGTATGTACCCCTGACATGGGAGGTGATCAGGACGAACACCAAGAAGACAGATCAAACTCAATTCCACATCATACTCCAACGCAAAAATACTGTTTTCAATTTCAGCCACATTTATAAACTTCAACATTCTACCAGAAGAAGAACGGTAACAGGGATCTCTTTTGGTAAATTTAAACCACATCGAGAAAGAAAAATCCAGAGTCATTTTCCCATTAATATTTCTCAACTCATAGCAACATGCATTGAGAGGACTTTTGAAAATTACCCTGTTGGAATTATCCAAATGGAATGTAAGCACATCTGGTTCGTCATGAAATTCATTGGTTTTAAAAGTTCCATTTGCCACAAGTTCATGATTGCTCACACTCCAAATGCTGTATTCAAAGCGGCAGGTTGGGGAGGTTGTTATGTAATGAAATGGAAAACCGCCAAACCTGAGCGTATGGCCATGGCTTTGTACATTGAACAGCAGAGGAGGTGCGTCGTAATACTGAAAATTCAATGGAATTCCGACCGGATATTCTCCAATTCTTCCCATGTTTTCATACTTTTCTCCTATATGGTAAGGAGTAATGAAACCTAAAGAAAGAGAAAGGAGTGGTTACAAAACAGTAACTTAAAATAGAAAAGACTTAAAACATAATAAACATAAAAGGAAAAATTACGACTTATAAAATCAATAAGACTCTAACAAGGAACTTAAATGTCAAGATGAATATTGAATTAACTAACAAAAACTTATTACAGTCAAGTGCCCAAAATTCAGCAACTTAAAATCCACTGAAGGTAAAAATCAGCTCACAATTTTTTTTCCCCCTCATTCTACTAGTTTTTTCGCATTAGGAGATAAACATCTAAAAATTTTCAACTTCAAAAAAGAGGAGGGCATTTGTTCATATGGTGTGTATATATTTATTATTTTTTTATTTGTCAGCTTATATCATCTCGCTTAATGAACCGATTTTGACGATTTGACAATTGAACTCCCTTGAGTTTTAAAAATATAATGTAACTAGGCTTTTTGCTTATGTTTTGATGTTTTCCCCAATAAAATGTATTGAGTATATCCCTCCTGGGCGGATTTACAGGTTTGGAGGCCTGTAGTAATGATTTTGCAGGAATGAAAGATGATCTCTGGTAATGTTAAGCAGAGTTGAATTTCCATGATTTTGCAGGAATGAAAGTGCCAATTTGGAAAAAAGGATGAATTCAATAGAGTGAATATTACCACAGCAAAAACAAGCATTTAGAATTAGATACATAAGTCAGAATGTTGTGAAATGCATTAAAAATGCTTTCTAATGAATAACAAAATGAAATAACGAGACAAATTCAAAATTACCATTGATTTAAAAATAAGAAAAAAAAATAAATTATTGAAATCTTTACTAATAATAAAGCTGAAAGTCCCTCTGTCTGTCAGGATCTCTGTGACGTGCATAGCGCCTAGACTGTTGGCCGATTTTCATGAAATTTGGCACAAAATTAGTTTAGCATGGGGGGGGGGGGGGGGTGCACTTCGAAGCAATTTTTCGAAAATTCGATGTGGTTCTTGTTCTAATCCAATTTTAAGAACAAAATTCTCATAAGATGGACGAGTAAATTATGAAATTATCATTACGTGGAACCATAACATGGTCACAAGCCAATTGGTGAGAAAATTCCCCATACATTATTTGTAAATATACAGGCGAACCAAAAGACCTTTAAATTTTCTATTACGGGCAAAGCCATGCGGGTACCACTGGTAATAAATAAAATGGGAAGAAGAAAGGCAGCATACGTGTTAAAATAGCTTTCAACTTTCAAAAGCACCAATAGACTGTTTTAAACAATCTTCAGTAAGAATAGGGAGAAGGGAGTTCATGGATCTTTCCTTGGAACTATTTTGAAATTGTAGTTCTATAAACGCAGTTTTAGACGATCTCCGGTAATGTTAAGCAGAGTTGAAGTTCCATGGCTCTTCCGCGGCAGTTGCTCGAAATTAGAACTTCAAAAAGGCAATTGTAGATTGTCTTGAATGTTGAATCTTGTGTGTGGGGGGGGGGGGGGATTTTTTGAGCTTTTATGTGCTAAAAACACAATTAAATGCCATCTTTTGGCAGTTTATCGAAATTGATGCTATAAAAACAATTTTAGCCGACCTTCGATGATGATGTGAAAGGTGGGGGGGGGGAGGAGAGCAGTTCTCGGAAGCTTTTCTTCGGACACGTTTCAGAATTTAAGTCCTAGAAACTAATTTTAAGACTACTATTTTTAAGATGTTTGCGAGAACTGCGGAGAGCAGGATGGGAGGTTGGGGACCTTCATTAGAAATTTTTCAAATTTGCATCTTTAAAAAGGCAGTTTAAGGTGATCTTTGGGAATATTAATGAGATGAGAGGTTCAGGGGCTGTGCACAGGCAGTTTTTTGAAATTGAGCTTACAGAAACTGTATTGTAGATGATTTTTGATAATGGGATTGAAGAAAGAAATTCACAGCTCTACCGCAAAAATTGTACTGAAATCGAGCCTTAAAAACAAAGTTTATGAGTCTTTAATCATGATAAGGGAGTGTTCTTCTGAAAGCTTTTCAAAATTGAAGTCCTAAACACACATACAGGTAACTACCAAAAAATTGGTCACACACACAGAACTTGATATTTCCGGAAATGGTTAAAATGATTCATCTATTATGCATACAAATTCTAGAATTGTCATGAATACTACACTTCTACATATTAGATATAGAAGAAATGAAAAATGATTTGTGAAAAATAGTTACATTATAAGACCAAACTGCTCTATTTTTATCAGTGGAGTCAAACATTATTGAAAGTTTGGTAAAAATCACCTAAAAGTAAATTGAAAAAAATAAATAAAAACTCATTCTAAAAATTATACAAAGCATGGGAGTAAAATGATATGAAAAATTCTACACAAGCTCAAACTTGTTTGCAAAAAATATATACCTAATTTTAGTCAGGCAATGGTTAAAAAAATATATTATTTTAAAACTTTAAGATGAGTTCTTGTTGATTTTTCCAGGTTAATGAATAAGTGAAAGGCTAGAGCATAATGGTCAAGATTCTTACAAAAAAAAAAAATTAAAAAAAATTTTACTTTATCCATTTTTGACCCCCTCTTTTTCATCGCTGTCACACATATTCATCGTACAGATCTGCACTAGTTCCAGAAAAATTCATGATAAATTAAAATGAAATTAAAACTTCAGACCATTTTATGCAACAGATTATTTGACCCCATCTTGTCTTCATTGAAAAATCTTTTTCAATGCAACTAAATTTTGGATGAAATGCATCAAAAAAATATTATTCTTTCATCTTACTATATCTTATTGAACAAATTTAATATTTTTGTTTCCTCCAAAAATTTCGTTTACAAACCCCCCCCCCTAAAATTTTGATGGTACAACTTGCACCATAATCCCCCCCCCCCCCTATGGGCACCCCTGGATGGGGAAAAATAGAAATAAGTGATGGCTTACATTTGGAAATCCTATAAAAGTTACCAACTTTAGAAAAAAAATGCATTTAATAATAAGTCAGTAACCCCTTGTTATATCACTCATTTGGTTACATCACACTTTTGTTTTGGCTCCTGAAAAATTATATACTTAAAAAAAAATGTGCGTGTGTTTTACATTTGAAATCACACAAAAATGTTATATTTCTCAGAAAACATTTTCTTCTTTCTTTGATCAGCGAAAATAACTGGTATGTTTTCCATTATCTAAATTCATTACAATTTAAGCAGTTACTTTTGATTTGTATTAAAACAATAGAAATATTTTAAATTATTATCATTATTTTATTGAAAAGAACAATTAGTGAGATAATTTTCTTTTCTTTTGAAAATCATCTTAATACGGTAATACATTAACCTTTTTGGAGGTGTACATGCCATTAATTTGTATATTATTTAAATCAGTGTGGTCCTATTTTGTCCAACCCAGGAAAACCGCCAAAAAAAAAAAAAAACACTTTTTCGGTAAATTGAAAGCTTTTAGTTAAATATTTGAAGTTTGAAAATGATAAATATTTATATAGATTCTTCCTATTCAAGTACTATTTTAATTTAAAAATAGCATGCATAAATATGTGGGTGATTCTCCAAAATCCTAACATTATTATGTCCTCGTAGACTAACACAAAAGTGTTTTCATTTTTTAATAGTTTGAAATAACTTATCTGATGTTATTCTACTCTTATTAAAACAATAACTCATTAAGTTTTTTCTCCAAAAACTTTTGAATAACCAGAAAGTCACACTTTTGGCATGTCCCCATCCGTTTTTCAAATGGACTTAAATTTTTAAAAAAAATTATATCAACATTACACAAATTCAATTTGAAGTACAAAATGATACCAATAAAACAATTTGCAGGTAATGAGAAGGTAACTTTTCTTTTAATAAATTTTATCATACTGTGCATGGCTAACTTAAAGAAAGTTTTAATATAGCAATCGATTTTTATTTTCATTGAAATGACTGTCTGTTATTTGGAGTGTAAGCTATTCAGAATGATGGACCTGTATGGGACTTGTACTCGAAGAAATTGGGGGTTTCCGTTAAGGAAGGTTTTACATAAATTTTGTTTTGTAATTCAATAACCATATTTTTTGATTTTGACTTCAGTTATTTCTTTATTACTATAGTTACATTTTAAATAACCCATTAAGAAGTTCATTTTGTAATCCTCCTAGGTGGTCCAAGTTCATCAGCTTGCGAGATCGAGATTTTCGCTTCGTGATCGATTGTGACCTAGAAATATTGCAAAGTAGTATTCTAATCTACTCGAACCTAGAAACAAGCTAAGTTTGAGTAGATTAGAATACTACTTTGCGACATTTCTACATCACAACCGATCACGTTGTGATGTAGATCACGTTCCGATCGTCACAAGCTGACGAACTTGGAATAACTGCCCTGGTGCTGCTTCTCAGTCTCTTGCTGCTTGAAAATTTGACCCCCTGTTTTGAAGGTGTAGCATAGTTAAAATGAGTTCCCTCTATTTTCAAGTTCGTAAGTATAATTTTTTTTAGATTTTTTATTTTTAAAAAAATTGTGACTAGAAAATGTCAGGTTTTTGGAGAATCATGCATGTGTATAAACAATTGATTGAAAAATATTTTAAAGTGAAAATACAAATACAAAAGTGATGACCAGCAACAGGCTCTGGGCCCAGCTAGACTGGTCCTTGTCAATTTACAATCCCCAGTGAAGATCAATGGTCCTCTTAAAACTATCTACGCCCTTGCTCATTACCACCTCTTCCGGTAAGTTGTTCCAAGGTTCCACTACCCTGCTATAATAATAAATTTTTCTAATGTCCGTGTTAGCCTGAGATTTAAATAGCTTAAAACAATGACCCCTTGTCCTGTTTTCAGTGCTAAACTTCAGCTGCCTAACATCTTTCATTTTAATAAATTTAAACAACTGAATCATGTCCCCTCTGTCTGTTCTTTGCTTAAGACTGTACATTTTTAGCATTCTAAGCCTGGAATCATAGTGTAAATGAGAAAGTCCATTTTAGCCTTGTAGTTCGCCTTTGAATCCTTTCCAATACATTAATATCTTTCTTACGATAAGGAGACCAAAACTGAACAGCATACTCCAAATGAGGTCTTACCAAACTTCTATATAAAGGCAGAAGAACTTCTTTAGATTTGTTTGAAATAGATCTATTGATAAACCCAAGCATCTTATTGGCTTTGTTACTAGCTATGCTACACTGTTGGCTGAACTTTAAATCCTGACTTATTAAGACGCCCAGATCATTAAAATTAGAGACCTACCGAGCAGAACTTTGGCCGAGTAGCCTAGTACTCGGCCTTTCACTACTCGGCCGAGTACCGAGTTACCGAGTTCTTGGCCTTTCACTACTCGGCCGAGCTACCAAGTACCAATTATGTTTTCAGAAGAACCACCGACAGACATGTGATGAATTTTGAACTTATTGGAATAGTAGTATAGACCTCCTTGTCCATATAATAGTTTTTAAAACTAAATTCCTGCTGAAATTTAATTACGTATTATATAAACAATTTTGTTTGTGTCAAAAATTTTACAAAAAAATGATTTTTAAAATTAAAAATAAATAAATAAAAGGTATGATCAATCAAGTTGGAATTAAAACGAATTACAGTAAAATCCCTCTAATGTGGACACTAACAGGACAATTTTTTTGTCTGCAATAGAGAGGTGTCCGCAGGACAGGTGTTTAATAATGTTATTTGCATTGGAACTGGGGAATGAAAAAAGAGGGGGGGGGGGTCCGCATAAGAGGGGTGTCCACCTTTCAGGGGTGCCCGTTAGGAGGAGTTTCACTGTATACCAATCAATTATAGTTCTAGTGCAACAAACAAATAATTTTTAAAAGCAGATAAAACAAATGTGCAGGAACACTGCAGACAGGTGTTTTGCCCCCCCCCCCCCCCCCCCCCCCCCCCCCCCCCCGTTACAAGGAACGTCTTTTTCAGGGCATAACATGTGAACTAAACAATGTAAAGACATTCGACAAAAAAATCTGACTTTTGTCGGATGCCTTTAAATCCATGAGCTCCCATTTTGTGCATTGAAAAAGGAATTCCTTGTAACACCAAAACACGTGTCTGCAGTGTTCTTGCACTGTGCTTTTAACGTTGCTTTATTTCCTTTTATTTTTTAAGCAAAGGTATTTTTATATTTTTTATAACTAATTTTTGTTTGTAGCAAAAATCCATTTTTAATATAAAAATTCCATATTTTCTATACTTGCCTTTTTTGCATAATTTTTAATGAATAAGTTTTACAGTAGAAGACCGTTATAATGCACACCTTGGGACCAGAGCTTTTGCGTTATATAGATCATTTCACAAATTTTGAAACTAATATTCAGGATATATCTATATATTAGCACTTCAGAAGGAGTTTGATCTGCAATGAGTATTAAAGCACCAATATTACAATTAGTTATTCACAAATAAATATGTTTCACAATCAAAATCCTGCACTTCTGCTAGCTTCATCATTTGCATAACAGCTACGTTTTCAAGAGCCATCTGCTGGTATTATTATTTTTTTTACTGTGAACACTAATTTTCATTTTAAAACTTTGAATTAAGATGGAAAGATGAAAAACGGTTTCAAAATTTAATTTTCCTAACAATTTTTATGTTTGCAAGACAAAACAGAGGGAGTTTTTTAACTTCAAAAGGGTTGGCAAGGTTTTGGACACTACGGTAAAAACCAGGGTAAAAACCCTGGTTTTTACCGTCCTGTCCAAAACCCTTGTGTCCAAAACTGTCCGAAAGTGTCCAAAACTGTATTTTTATAAAAATTGCATTCTGCGAGAAAGCATCAAAAACAGAATAAAATGAATCGAAGTAATTTTTTATATTGAACATTTATTTAATGGAGAACATTCAATTTATTTATGCAGCTGACTTGAATCTAGAGTCATTGAAGTTGAATTATTGATCAAAATTTCAATTTTTTCGCATTAGTTTTTTTTTTTTTTTTTTTTGATAATAGCAACCAAATTTTCCTTTGTTAATGCATGTGTGCAAATTAAAGCAGGATTGGCAAGTTTTTTATCATCCTGTCCGAAATTGTCTAAAACTATTTCTTGAGAAACTATATTTTGTGAGAAAATATCAAAAACAGAACAAAATGTGTCAAAATTAATTTTTTTTTTCACTATTTAATATATTTATTCAATGTGAACATTCAAGTATAAATATATATGTAGTTTAGTTATGCAGCTGATTTTAATCTAATTATGTAGATATTAAATTCTTCATTAAAAATTTCAATTTGTATGCAGGAGTTTTTTTTCCTCCATAAACCAAATTTTTCGACATTTATGCATGTGTGCAAAATGTGTTCAAAATACAGTGCAATAATTGACTTAAATGCAATAAGTTACAATTTTTTGTTGTTTCAGAATGTATCAAAAAATATGAACTAAAAAAAGTATAACACAAGTTTTACAATATAAGTGTTTAATCAGTTTCTTGTTCTTTAATCTATGATTTAAAAAATAGTTTTTGTTAAAAGATGGTGTAAAACTTATTTGCAAAAATAATTCAAAAAATTAAGCTTTTTTTTCACCTAAATATTGCACATTTAATAATATTATATTCCTTTCAATTATAAATGGAACTGAAATTAGTTGTCTTGGTAGTGTTGTGAATTTCCTCTCATAACTCTACCAACTGTTACAAAAGGAAGTTTTTATGTAGTAGTTATTGCCAATTTTTTTAAAATGACATTTTAGAAAAAAATATTATTAAAAACTCATTAATTAAACATCGGTTATGTCTATATTTGTGCATTACGAATATTGCAGTCAATACGACTTGATTAGATTACACCCCTTTAACTTTATCTTAGTTTTGGTCAGTTTAAGACAGTTTTAGACAGTTTTGGACGGTAAAAACCACCTGTCCTGTCCTAAACCAGTTTTGGACAGTCCAAAACCCAACCCTGCTTCAAAACCTATTGTTTGCTTCTGAAAAGTTGTGCGGTGTATAGAGAATTGCGTTACATAGGTCGGCGTTATAACGGTCTTCTACTGTATTAACTTTGGGAACATTAAAATAAAGATTTATTCCATTGAAGCATTACAAACTTCATTATTCTCAAAATTTAAATTTGACTTATAAATATTAATTGTAAATGATTGCAGAATATAATGCTTGCTCTTTTTTTATAAATTTTAGCATCTGTCTTGGACAATATTCAATTTTTTGCAACTACTCGGTATTGGCCGCATGTCTGATCAGAATTTGGCCGAGTACCGAGTACTCGGCAAATTGGCCGAGTACCGAGTAGTTACCAAGTACTCGGTATGTCTCTATTAAAAATAATTAAGTAATATAATAGTAATAACAGTAAAATAATTTTTTCATTTTATAAAAATAATAATTTTCATAAAATGAAAAAATTAAGATCAGTTGAAGTTTATATAAGTGTAAAATAAATAAATCAAATGAGAGTTAATAAGTTATAGTGTATGTAATAGCATTTATAGAAACAATCACATCAGCTGTGCATTTTGAGAGGTTTATCTGTGATGTATTCCCATAATATATGCATGTTTTAAATGGTTGGACTCTCTCAAAACATTGAAATCATATTTAAAAAGAAAAACTACTTGATATTAATAAAGGAAATGTTGACATGAAGTGAAATCTGTTCTTGTAATACAAATGTGTTGACCAGCAACAGGCTCTGAACCCAGCTAGGCTGTTCCTAGTGAATTTATTAGTCCCCAATGAAGATTAACGGCTATTTTAAAGCTATCTACCCCTTTGCTTATTGTAGTCTCTTCCAGTACACTGTTCTGAGTATCCACAACCCTACTAAAGTAGTAATTTGTAGGACATTAACATGCCCATAAAAACATGCAGAGTACATAAATATTTTACTATGGGGTGACATCTATAAAAACTCAAAAAATAAACAGCAAAATGTTTTTAGTCTATAAATCTTCGTTTTGTATGTATGTCTCCAAGCATTTCTTTTGACTTTTCCATTGAATTTAATTTCACCTATTGTAATATATAATAGCGTAATCACACCCAATAGCTTATTCACATTGTTAAATTTTATTACTTTTAAGTAAATCATGATCTAAAATTAGTTGCACGAATCTGCAGTTAAATTTTTTTTTGGATTTATTAAATTCTAAAGTTAACAATCATTCTATTTTAATTAAATGATCAATTCATAATATATAATGTTTTTGAATTATATACTAATTTTATTACACCATAGCAATAAATTTATGTGTGAATAATTAGTTGATTTTTCATTTCGTCCAATTTCTTCTGACACCCCCGACTTTTTACAAAAAAGTAGACAAAATACCAACCCTGACCCAAATAGTTTAAGTTTTATGACCTCAGTTAGATGGCATTTTCGGATACAGTAGAAGACCGTTATAACGCCCATCTTGGGACCACAGCTTTTGCGTTATACAAGATTTTGCATTACATAGATCATTTCAAAAATTTTGAAACTAACATTCAGAATATATCTATATATTAGCACTTCAGAATGAGTTTTATCTGCAATGAATATTAAAGCACCAATACTACAATTAGTTATTCCCAAATAAATATGTTTCACAATCAAAAGAAACTAGCACATGCTCTTCTGGAAGCTTCATGGTTTGCATAACAGCTGCATTTTCAAGAGCCATCTGGTATTTTTGGTTTACTATGAGTACTAATTTTTAATTTAAAAGCTCTGAAACATGATGAAAAGATAAAACACTTTCAAAATTTAATTTGCCTAACAATTTTTATTTTTGCAAAGCAAAACAGAGGGATTTTTTAAGCTTCAAAACCTATTGCTTACTTCTGAAAAGTTGTGCAGTTTATAGAGAATTGCGTTATATAGGTCGGCGTTATAAAGGTCTTCTACTGTATCACATTTTTGTGCTGTCTCCTGACAAATGGGATATAAAGAGTAGTTACTGTATTATAGAAGTTTCAAGACTTATGTCTAACCTCCTTTTAAAAACTCTTCAAAATTGTAGATATGAACACGATGTGATTGCAGTCCCAGCAGAAGAAGATTTTCATTGACATTTGCAGAGTTACAGGTATTGCCAAACACATTACGCTTGATTTCCAGAAGGACTTTAAATTCCAGAGGACAAACACTGAAAACAGCAATGTTCACTAAGACATCAGACTTTTTCTTAATAGGCAAATTTTTTTCATGGGGATTGAGTATAGATGTTAAAGTGAACTCATCAGCATAACCATTCCAGTCAATATACTTAAAGCCAAAGCTACAGTTTGTGCGCTTCACATACAGATTTTTTAAAAGCTTTCCCGACATTAAATTGTGCTTATTTATCCAATTATCTTCTGTGATTGACAGCATAAAGCCAGAGAAGCATACACAAGGATTGAACCCACATTCACATGCCTTAAATGACTTGTAAGTAGGGAAGCCGTAGGTTATGACATCTGCTACTTTCTTCCTGGCTTGTGAGGGTTGAAAGTCATAAAGAGCACTTGGATTTGCATTTTTCCCATAAATGCAGAAACACTTTTTATAATTGTCCAGATGAAGCAATCCATTTTCGTACACGATAGGTTTCGATGACTTTTTGTGCCATGCTTTCTTGAAAGAAATGTGTTCTGAACGAATTAGTTTCGATATGATCTTTAGACTAGTTCGATATGCAGAATGTCCATTTCCAAGTTCACGATCTCGCAAAGAATAAAAAATTGAACAATTTTCCTTTGACGAGATCATCGTTACTGAACTAATAAAAACATTCAGTCATAAAAAAAAAATTTTGGCAATTCAATTAAATTGACGTGATTTACTTTCGAAACAAACATCTATTATGACACTCTATATGTTTTTCACAGTAGCAAAAATTACGTACGTTGATTCATGAAAAGCTGTATTTTTAATTGTTTTTCATTTTCCAAAGAACATTGGATTTGTAATACTGGCGTCTACATTGCAAATTGTTCAACACTTTAAAATCGTTAACCTCTAGCTGAAAGTCCATGCTTAAACAGCACACACCATTGTTTACGTTTGAACCGGTTGTGCGATAGTAAAGAAAGCGAATCTTCGTCCTTCGTGCACATGTTTCTAATTCTTCGACAATATGTGCGCATCCCAAGCTGTAAAAACGTTTAAACGTATATATTTTAGTCTTGAGTGGTTTTTGAAGTAATATAATTGGTTAACGTAGTAACTGCACCTTAATGAAGAACAGAGAACATGATTTATGTTCTTTGGCTTTGTTATTGTAAACTTGAAAACCATATTGGTCGCGTTCGCCGAACCTCACCGGTCTACCTATAAGTAACCAGTTACTAACCGCGGCGTTCTATGATCAACCGGTTACCGCAGCGGTTACCATTCTAAGCAGTTGATTGGTTGACTGGAGCAGTGATCATTAACTGTCACCTGATTAACTAACCGGTCGCTCTCGGTCGTGCTCGTCGAACGCACTCATTGTGTAAAACATGGGTGGCAGAACAAAGCGTTAGTGTTGAATACAAACTGAAATTCCAACGATGAATTACTTTATCAGGACTGCATTGCTCATGCGGGGTGCTGGAATCCAATAAGATCACCTTTTCTTCATAAAAAGACATTTATTTCGCTAAAACTACAAGAGAACTGCAGAGCCAAAAATATCTAGGCATTACAGCGCCTTTTTCAAACTCCAACTGATTTCAATTTAATTTTAGTGTTTTGACAATTTCTCGTGCATCACAATTATCATTCACGGGAACTCTCTTCACTTCTGTTCCCAACAGTTAGCGTCTTCGGATGTTTTTTTTTTCTACGGTGAACGTAATTCGGAAAAAAAAAAAGGGTTTTCAAATTTATACCAGGGTTAAAAGAGTGAGCGTCCCATCAATTTAAAGCATCATTAAATTTTAAAATCATTTCTGACTAAAAAAACTCAAAATGGCTAAAAAAAATTTGGTGCCCAACATAAAGCGGGCCATATGCGGCCCGCAAAGCTGTTCCATGTGACCCATGCTCAATGCCACGAACGGGAAAAATTATGTTCTGGAAGCTTTTAAAAGGAAATGGTTACGAACCAGTGGCTTTGAAGAAACGCACTTTTGAAATGCTTCATCTCAAAGGAAACTACTTTTTCCTCACAAAATAGATAAAGTTGCAAATGTGGTACCCATTCTTTCCGACTCCCGGAGGAAGCTCGTGAACGGTTTTTTCCCCGTTCTAAATTCATTACGACACGTTTCAGTTCAGTTCTCATGTTTTTCATTGTCTAAAATTATATGTAAATAATCAACAGTGAAATTTTCTAAGAGTTGGAAGAAAGTATATCAAAATTGAACATAGATTATATTCTAAGAAATAGAAGAATAAAATCTCACATTGCTAGCATAATTTACCAGTTACAAATCGCATAATTTACCAGGTCTTCTATAAAATTCTACTTAAGAGCAATTACATTATTAGTGAAAGACGTAAAAATTTTTCAACGTATGTACTGAAATAACAAATTGAACCACATTTCATTAGCTTGCCAGTTTTTTCTTCTAGGCAAGCGCTCTACGATGAAGCCCAAGGTGAAAAAGAAGGGGAAGGACGAAGGATCCCAGGACAGCGGCGTAGTGGCCCTTGTCAGGGCCGGCGGGTTTCCCGTCAACGAAACCGCCCCGGGGGGAAATCGCTCCTCTCTTTCCGATGACGACAATTCAAACCACAACATGGACCTCTCCGACACGGATTTCTTCAACAAGCTCTATTCACATTATTCATATGAGGATGGGAACGTATTCTTGGAAATTTCAGAGTGTAAAGACCTCGATAAATTAAAAGCCATGGCAACCACCTTGCAAAAGATGAAGAGCGATATCCCGGAGGAACTCTATACTGATTTCCGATTTCCAGAATTGATGAACAACCTGATTTACTGCCAAGAGAAACTCATCACCCTGCTTGAAGAGACGCTCTCCAAAGAAAGGAAAGCCCAGACCCCCCACCCAACTGAGCCTCTTCGGTCCACGCCCGCAAGACCATCCTTCGCCCAAGCGGTCAGGAGACCCATTCCAACTCCTCGCCCCACGATCTCCATCGTCGGGGCGGATAAACCCACAGCCCTCCTAAAGGAAATCCAGAAGGAAGCTGCAGTGAAAATCAAAGCCTCAGTTGTCAGAGACGCCATAAAAATCTACCCTGAAAATGACGAAGATTTTAAAGCAGTGAAGAAATATTTACAAGATCATAACCTGCCAAACTACTCAGATAGGACGCTTGCTGAACGCCCGATTAAGATCGTCATAAGAGGCCTCCCAGCAGACTTTCCCACCGAGGACTTAGAAGCCGACCTCAAGGACCAGGGGTTTTCCCCGGACAAAATCATACAATTCACCCGAGGAAAAGACTTGAATTTTGCCCCCCTCCCACTCTTCCTGGTGTTTCTCCCGAGGACCACGAAGAACTCTTCCATCCACGACCTAAGGTCCATCTCAGTTTATCGAGTAAGGACGGAGCTGCCCAAGTCTAGGAAGGGACTCGTCATCCAATGCTACCGCTGCCAGCGTTTCGGACACAAAGCAGCCTCCTGTAACCTCCCGCCATCTTGTGTTAGATGCGCTGGGGACCACGACAGCCGAGCCTGCCCGGCCTCGAAGACGGACCCGCCAAAATGCAGGAATTGCTCAGGAGAGCATTTCGCCCTTTCACGTGATTGTCCCCGTCGGCCCAAGCCACGCCCTCCAGGCGACGACAAACCTATCAAGACTGCCGTGAGCACCTTACCCAACAAGCAGACCAATGAGGAGCCTCCTAAACAGCAACCTCTCCCAGTCAACCTGCCGGAGAAAACCCCCAGCAACGATGAAGCTCCCACCACCCACATCAGCCTTTCGCTCAAACCCTGCCCGCCGTTCAACGTCAGAGGTGTCTGCAACTCTCCTCGCAGCCATGTTCCTGCTGAGTCACCCAGCCACTAGCCCCGCTCCCTTGCGTCGGCTCTTTCGGCTGCCCCCCCTTCTCTCCCTTTCCCCTGCTTTCTCTCTTTTCAGATCACACCATTCTTCATGCCAACTCCTTCAACATGCAAATCCATCATCCCGCGTAAAAGAACAATTGTTCTGGCGCGACGCAACCTCCCGATCTGTATCTGTATCTGTATCGTTAGCTTTGCGCAGAGGCAGTGTCATAGCCAATGAGGTTCTACCGAGGCGTGACTATTGCTAGTTGAAAACTTTTCCCAATACCCCGCCATGTCGACGTGAAATATCGTCGGCATAGGCAATTTTTGGGAACCCTTTCGGGGGTTTGCAATTTGAAAGTTAGAATCTGCAAGGTGGTGGTATACCATCATGTGCAGCGAAGATGTTAACAGTGCCCTCCTTCCCGTTATTCAGAAGCGTTACAGTGCAGGGTTTCTCAAACTTTTAGGCATCGCGACCCCCTTTTTAGACTAAGCATTTGGCGACCCCCCAAAGTTTTAATTCTATCTAAACCCAAAAGCTACAACTAAAAACTACACAATTGGTTACGTTTTATCCTTAGAAACAAAAGTAACTAGTCAAATAAACATGATTTTATGTCTCCTGAATTATTTTTAATCCCCGACTCACAAAGGAAGGGGGTTATAAGTTTGACGTGTCTGTCTGTGGCACTCTAGCGCCTAAACGGATGGACCGATTTTGAAAAACTTTGTTCGAAAGGACAGTTGATCGAGAGTGTTCTTAGCTAGGTTGCGTCTTCGGATGACCCTAATCAAAGAAGATATTAATTAAAAACCTCTGAAAGGTTTTTCACGATTTTAGCAGTGAAAACATGTTTAAAAATTTTCAAATTTAGTAACAAAATAGTTTTTTTTTCTGCGTCTGATAAAATGCGTTTGGAACTTCCATGTTATATAGAATTCGAATTATTACGCATTTTAGAGCAGATTTTAAATAAGGCTAAGCCTTTATTCACGATTAGTAACCGAATTCATTCTAAACCGACAAGTTGCCAGTTTCTATTTGTTAACAAATAAAATACTTGTAATTGATTTTAATTGTATAAGGCTTTTAAAAGGATTTTCAATTTTCCCTCTTGATTCCACTTGGCGACTCAGTCGGGGTTTTTTAAAAATTTTTAATTTTATCGTTGCTTGTATATAAGAGACAATAGTAAACCTTACTGATTTCATACTCTTGCAAAAAGTTAATTTTCTTTAAACTTTTCTTCCACATCTCGCGACCCCCCATCGTTTGAGAAACCCTGCTCTAGAGCGATCACGATTTCATTTTGTTTTCAAGATAGCAGGTACGCCTATGTCATCTAAACAATGCTATAATTTAAAAATTGGAAAAGATCATCATTTAGTCGCTACGGATGAGTTAAAAATAGTGATTGATAATTTTTCAAACGGGGTAAGACTTGAAGATTCAAAGATGCAACTTTGGTTGGAGAAGTGCACTGAACGAACGAATTTGCAATGCGCCCCATAAGCCATTCGAGCATACACGCAGATTTTTTAACTGGTAGATAGAAGATAAAAATGAGAAAAATAACGAAAGATTAAGATATCAGAGAAATCACTTCATTTCCGAGTTCCTTCAGCAAATGGGGTCGTTTCCAAAATTTTAAAAGAAAACGCACTTCCCTTATAGGAGTGAATTTCATTCCTTTTGCGGAGTGGTTATTTTCACTCCTTTTGGATAAGCTAATTTCACTCCCTTTTGATAAGTGTTTTTCACTCTTTTTCAAGACTAAATTAATATCCTGAATGAGTGGCTGCTTTCCGTTTTGGAAAGCCGCTATTTCACTTTTTAAAAATAAAATAGGTAAAATCATTTCACTCTCATTTGGTGAAATTGTCTTTTAAACGTGCTTTCATGTGCTTATGCTGTGTATTTGAATTTAAAACTGTTTTTAAAACTGTTATTTCATTTGAAAAAAAAAAAAATAGTTTTTAAGTTTAAAAAAATGAAAAAAAAAAAAAAACTGTTTTTAGTGTTTCCGAAGAGGATGCACAAAAACTGTATGGCAAGTAGTAGTAGTACGAAGAATTTTCTTTTTTATTAAAACTTTAACTGGTAATATTTCTTGTATATCGTATCTTGTATATTCGTATATCGTTACAAATCACCCACGTGCAATATTACGTTCATTACCGAATCTAAAGATTGAAATAAAATTAAAAAAACTCACACAGTTCCAAATAAATAGATTTAAAATTTTGAAACTCTATACTGATATTCTCGGTGTGCCTTTTAACATTAATAATGTTTTAAAAGTTACATCAGTCCAAATTAATTTTAAAAGTCACTCATAAATTGTGACAAGATACGTTTGAATTCAATTTTGTTTCTTCGGGACCATTCATTAATTACGTAAGAACAATTTTGGCAATATTTTTGACCTTCCCTTCCCCCTATGTAAGGGTATGTAAGATTCCCTCCCCCCCCCCATCTTACGTAAGATTCTTTTTTTTCTTCACAATAATAAAATAACAAATATTACATCACTGGGATCGTTCTTAAATTAACTATCATTATTATTTTTTAAAACCTTTTTGAGTAAAGAAATGTTTACTGTAAGGAATCTAGACCGAATGTTTTTTCGACAAATAATTTTTGTATATGATGCGATAATAATTAAAAGTAAGACATGCAAAACACAGTGCGAATCTTTTATTATATTTTACACGTTTCATTCTTTGAAACACAAGTAAAAAACAACTCATCCTATAATACATACTTTTACCTTCCTGAAGCAAATGAAATATAATATTTGCCAAACCACTTGACCCGGATTTCTAATATAAAATATCGGCTTGGAAAATATTGCGTAAGAATGGATCTAACCTCCCCCCCCCCTCTCCAAGCAAGGGTATGTAGAGAATTTTCCACCCCCTCTCCCTCAGGACCCTTACTTAATTAATGAATGGCCCGTTACACATATGAATGAGTATATTATACAAAGTTTATGATACTCTTTAAAGTTTATTATACACAAAAAAAAAAAAAAAAAAAAAAATCTGATTAATTTCAATTATACGCAGTGGTTGGAGCTCCGACCATCGGGTGCAAATTCGGTATCCAACCTATAGATTTGCGCATGGTCGGGTCTATAACACCTGCCCTAAAATACATATAAAATACACACACACACACCAAAGATGGTAACGACTGTTTCAAATGTCATATGTTTGATTCGATGACCGAAACAAAATTGTTGATGAAAGTTTCATTAATTTGGAAGAAAAAGTTACAAAAAGTTCGCCGTAACATTGCACGTGGGTGATTTGTAACGATATACAAGCAGTTCAAGAAATATTAAGTTACAAGTTTTAATAAAAAAGAAAATTCTTCGCACTTACCATGCAGTTTTTGTGTATTTCCTTCAGAAACCTCATTCGGCAACAAATATTGTTTTAATTCATTAAATGAAGACATTTAGATAGCGACATCCACTTGGTATTCGCGACCAACGTTAGTTAAGCCGAACGTGGAGGTATGATAGAAGATTCTCCCTAAACAAAATCACGTGACAGAATCGAACCAATGAAAATGTTTTTGAGTTCTTCTTTGAAAGAATGTTTTTATTTTTCGTTCATCAAAAGGAGTGTTTCCGTATTTCACGCCCAATAAGGAAAAGTTTAAGTCTTGGTTTTTTCGTAAAGCGTCTTTTTTCGATAAAGCTAGCACTCAGAAAGAATGAATGCACCTGAAATAGATTTCATTCTTTTTAAGAGTTATTATTATGTAGTAAGAAAAACAAATGCGCTATAATTGTACTGTAAACTGTACAATAGATCCAGTAATGATATTTAACTTAAAAAAGCGCAGATGGTGATGATTTATGCTGCGTGATTAAACCGTTATTCTTATATAATTTTAAATGCGCAATACAGTTGCTTCTCCAGTTCTTTCATATCATTTCCATTCTCCAGGTTTCTTAAATTCACAATACAGGAGCAGCTTCCATTTTCACAATTTTTGCATTTTGCTTAGAAACTACTCGGTGAACTTATACGGATTTCCTTTTCTTACTTTTTAATTGTAGATATGGAAAATTCACTCATACCTGTCGTGCTACCTTCGACGCATTTTATAATTGTTCAAGCACATAATCTTTAACTTTTCTTAAATTGTCAGAATCTTTCTCTTTTTCATTCTATCTTCAAACTTTAAATGAAACAGTGCTCTTAGGTGTCATTATATTTCATCAACTACCCCAGAAAGAATGAAAAAAAAAAAAAAAAAAAGGAAAATGAAGAGTAGTTATTTGTATAAGCGATATTCAGACTAGTATGGTGTAAGAACTTCCACTCTCAGTGATGCCAAAGGGATGAAGGTCCATTAACGAATTTTTTTTTTAGTATCCAATAACTAAGCGATACTTACATAGCGCGATTCCCTTCGGAAAATTTTCGTGTTGCGGGTGGAGAATTCGCGTTAGGTCTAAAATTCTTTACCGGGGAAAAATCGCGTTATCGCCATTTCGCGTAAGTCGGATTGCGTTGTAGCGGGAGTCGACTGTATTACTAATTAAAATGGTTTGCTATTAAACAAATTGCATGTAAGTTTACCCTGTACAGTTTTCTGATTTAAATGTGATTAAGTTAAACACTAAAGTAAAAATTTGAAAGATAAATATGCAAAGGAAAATTTGAAAGTTTAATGCTAGAAATAGGTAGATGGTTAAAACGAGGTATCCCCCCCCCTCCCAAAAAAATAAAGAAAATATACTAAGAACCTCTAAATATTTCAGTGGTTCCGTAGGCACTCCTTGTTAAAATATTAATTTGAATAAAGTTGAAAATTATTACTTTAGTTTGATGTAGATAGAAATATTCAGAAATAAATGAGGAGTTGAGGGCGTGTAATTTTAAATATTACTTATTTTCAACTCATATGAATAAGAAACAAATGTATCTATTGTTATTTATTTATTTCTCTGCATCATACATCTATTATTTAAATTTTGAACAATATTTTCACATCAAAACAATATTATAAAGAAAGGAAAGTAGAATTATTGAGTGTTGTAACCAATAAATCATATACTGATTTTATTTTGAACTTTTAGTGATAACCAAGCTTTCTTAGATAAAGTCTTCAAACTTAAAAAATTATATCTTATCAGATCTTTTGGATTTGCGCTTTCGTGCCAACACTTATTTGAATTTACCAAGCACCCTCAGAAGTATCCCGACTTGCGCAAGCGATTCATACATTCCTTTTACTATTTTATAACTGAGATCGAGGTAAAAATATGTTACTTTTATTTGAAATTGATTACTTAGAAAATGTTAGGCGACAGAACTGTTTGCTGATAGTTGTTATCAGTTAAAGTGAAAAAATAAGCAAACTAGGAGTCGGCGTAGGTAGCTGTTACAGAAAGCTCGATAAACAAACAAGCCAGCTGGTTGCCACAATAACTAGTAGGTCTTTATATATGTAATCAAGTTAATTGGTAGTCAGTTTTTGAAAATATGCATGGAGAATCAGTGTAAATTAAAGAAAAAATGAAACCCGGAGTCGGAGTTGGCATATTTTCGAACGACTCCGAAGTCCTGATTAAAACGGACGTCCACAAATGATATCCCACAGAGCTACCAACTGCTACGAAAAGATCGTAGTTTCTACGAACTAATGGATTGACCTACGACGCTACGAAAACGAGTCCGAAACTTATGATTTTCTTTTTTTTTTCTTTGTAATCACAGGGCATTTTTCAATCATTACAAATAATATCCATATTATAATCATTTAGATAATGTTTTAGTTCTAAAAAAAATTCTACATGTCTGCTTAAAAATAAGCAAAATAATCCCACCACAATTAATGTTTAATAAAAAAAAATAAACATCGATGTGTAGTATTTTTTCCAAGTAAAGTGTTACTTGTCCAGGAGAGAGGGAAAACTTTTTTCTGTGGTGCATGCAAAGGAGGGGTCGCGCGCTCTTTTAACCCTGGTGAAAAATTAGAATATATATATATATATATATATATATATATATATATATATATATATATATATATATATATATATATATATATATATATATATATATATATATATATATATATATATATATATATATATATATATATATATATTTTTTTTTTTTTTTTTTTTTCCACGAATTACGTTCACGTGGCTCGAGGTGGAATAAGCTTCAACAAAAAGGAATAATAAAAGGAAATTCGCTTTTTTTGGACTTACATCAGCCTGGCTCTGAGATACAGAATTTAAACGTAAATTATTATTGCACATGCTGTATTCGTAATTAAATGTGCCGTTTTATCCCCCCCCCCACGCATAAAACTCTGCTACTAATTTAGTTTTTCAAAAGTTGGCAGTTTTGGATATCACCCTTTGAGGGGGGGGGCAGGGGAAGAGAGGTATTCGTGAAAATATGACCAGAGTGAGAGGGGAGGGAACATCAAAAAGTGTGATGCACCACATTTTTTTAACAATTTTATTTTTAATGTATTAAATAACAATATTTTGTTATTTATTATAATTAAATATATATAATTAAATAACAATAATTTGTTAAATAACAATAACATTTAACAATATTATTAATGAAAAGCAGCGTGACCTATGACAAGCGGAGGGCGTAAGGCGATGTGTGACAAAAAAGGCAATGATCAAAAATTTTGAAAACAAAATATGATCATTTGTGGACTGCCACCTCTTATCTTTCTTCTAGCGATCACTTTAATGAAATTTTAATTGGCGCAGGTCATTCGTAATATCTTACTCAAATATTTTTCACTAGTTATATTAATATACTTTACCGGTGTTAAGAAAACGTAGTTTCATTTCTGAAAAACATTTCTTTTTGTTCGAATTAGTGATATGGTTTTCTTTGAATCTGTCCATTGTATGTGATTAACTTGTATACTGCTTCCTCTGTCTTAAATTAGTTGATGCATTTGAATACTTTCGTACACTAATCATTTTATAATTTCTTTTAATCATATTTTTTGGCGATTTTCTGCTGTCAATCAACAACATGCACTTACCAAGCACTCCCTTCTTAAATCAATTCTAAATTTATTTTAAACTCTTATTTATTTTTAGTGGTAACCGCACGGTTTTGCCCGTAATAGAAAAATTAAAAGGTCTTTTGGTTCGCCTGTATATTAACAAATAATGTATGGTGAATTTTCTCACCAATTGGCTTGTACCCATGTTACGGTTCCACGTTATAATAATTTCGTTATCTCGCCAATTGGCTTGTGCCCATGTTACGGTTCCACGTTGTGATAATTTCGTAATTTACTCGTCCATCTTATGATATTTTTGTTCTGAAAATTGGAATAGAAAAAGAACCAGATCGAATTTTCAAAAAACCACTTCGAGGTGCACACCCCCACGCTACAAACTAACTTTGTGCCAAGTTTCATGAAAATCGGCCGAACGGTCTAGGCGCTATGCGCGTCACAGAGATCCTGATAGACATCCGGACAAACAAAGGGACATTCAGCTTTATTATTAGTAAAGAAAAATAAAGAAGATTGTCAAAGTTATATGTTTAAACAACAGTAGCAAACTGAAATGTTATTATTATTACATAACTAGAAAATCACCCCTCATGATACGACAGATGCAAATTCAGACCAGATTCACGTAAGGAACGGGCAAGCTTAGGTACAACAACATGAAGATTTTTAGCTACGCAGCCTATATTGTTTCTTCCGCATCTCCTGACATAGCAGCTGTCAGAGCAGGTGCGGATTCTGAGCAATATCCTCTCCCAATTTGTTATCATTGTTTCTCTTGGCGAAACCTCATAAATTTTCAAAATGTCAATTTATTTGGTTGTGCAAACATCTGCACGACAGCTGCTACATCGAAAACGAAAAGTTAAGAGAAATTAATGCGAAACTTGAAATTTCCCAATGAAAACTAGCGATGCCCTTCCTGGAAATTTGACCACCTAAAAGTTAAATGAATCAAGTTTTTTAGGGCGGGATGCTTTGAGGGACATTTTTCTCATTTGCGGGGGGGGGGGGGGGGGGGCTCTTTATTTGGAGGGTGTTTTTTCAATCTTTAGGGGGTGCGCCCTTTCTCTTAGGGGGGTGAGCACCCCTGAATTAACCACCGATTTGATGCACAAAACTTGCAAATTGCTGCAGACACGTGCCGGTGTTGCAAGGAACACTTTTTTCAATGCAAAGAGGTTTGAGCTTTTGGATGAAAAAAAGCTCACTTCTTCGCATTGAAAAAGGCATTTCTTGTAACACCGAAACACGTGTCTGCAGTCATTTTCAAGTTTGTGCATCAAAACGTTGGTTAACTGATTCATTTAATTTTGAAGCACAAAGGTATTAATTCGTTATTCACCTCAAAGGGCCTATGTTCTGATATTGGAACATGCTATTTTGAACGGGCATGTTTTCTGAAAATATCATTGTAAATTTTTACAAACATTTTAAAATTATACATTAAAGTACTTTTTATCATCACATTTTCTGAAAATGCCAATTATCAGTAAATTTTATGAGAAAAAAGCCACAAAAATGTTTAAAAAAAAAACAAAAAAAAAAACCTCATTTTTGAAAAAACACAATAAATAATTGTATCAACATAAACAATCCAACTGAAATTCAAAAAATACTTCACTAATAAATGTTAAATTAAACTTGTTGACTTAAGCGTCGGCTTGCCAGACATCCCGGTTTTTAGGCAAAATACCCTTGTCCGGGCCGGTTTACTTCCCGTCCCGTAAAAAGATAAATTGGAGAAAAGATGACGAAAGATGTTTTAAAATAATGAACGGTGAAAGATTACTTAGGATTACTACTTTTTCCTTTGTAACATATTAAAATGTAAAACTGGTATTGGATTAACTTTCGTAAAGATCTTTACAACAAGATCAAAACCGAAAAAGAAAAAGTTCTAGCCATTGTAAATATTAATCAAATTTTCATCCCTCATCCAAAATGTTTCTTCTAAGCAAGGCCGCAGAGAGCCATGGTGGGCCCCTTGTGAGTTATGACGCCGGGCCTCGCCCGCCCTCTCCCCCTCCAAAAAAAAAAAGAAAAAGGGGGGAATCAAAACTGCTTACTAGAAAACAATTTACTCTATATTTTAAGTGCCACAACAGTAAATACCAAAAAAGTAAATTTTACTTAATCTTTACGTTCTCTCTTATTCGTAGCCCCCCCCCCTTTCTTCTTTCGTCCTTTCTTTTTTTCTTTCCTTCTTTTCTTTCTTTTTTTCTGCGTCGATGTTGTCGGGTCCCCTTAAGGCCCGGGTCCCTAGTTTCCGTCTAGGCTGAAGTGGCCTCTTGTCGGGCCTGCTTCTAAATAATGTAACTCATAAATATTAACGTGTAAAAAATAAAATGTTTAAATTTATCTGCCTAGTTTTGGTTCATAATTAGTAACCATTTATTTATGGCATACAACTCCTCTGAATAACTCTGAAAACTAGAGGCACAGTTTTGTTGAGGATTTTCCTTTTACTTCGCACTTACAAAATGACGAGCGTTTATTTACTGAAATGAATAATGATCATTGCTTGGTAACTGTCGCGAATGGTGAATCATTAAGCTGCTGTGGAATAAGGAGCGTTAATTTTAAAATGATGATTTCGGGTGGGGGTGGGGGGGGGGCACTTGTAAGATGTTTTATTCGTTGATCTTGAAACTCATTTAACCCCTTCAGACCCGGCGTCCGGTGTACCGGACAACCACTTAAAACAGCTGCTAATCATTTAATAATTGATTGAATTAGTTGATTTTTTTTTTGTAGTTGACTCTTTACATTCTGTTTATTATAATCTGTGAAATAATGTTTCGTTTTGGGATTGACAGCACTGACATATAAGGATTGAGAGATAGAGAGTGGCTCATTTTTCCAACCATGAATTTTCTTCTGAAAAGCGAGGTTTTTTTTTCTGATTTTTTAAAATTATATAATCTTTAATTAAGCGTTTCAAACGCTTATATTACGTTTTATAATTGTTTGTAGAATATTTTATAATGAAGTTTGTTTGGTATTTTATCGTTTTTGTATATAAAATATTGATTTCAAAAATATAAGTTTAGAATATTGGACGTGCCATTACTCTTTTAATTTTTCTCCTACAAGCTCAAAATTTTGTCTATAAGATACCCTTTACCATAGTACACTCTGTACCAAATATCAACAATTTTGGTCAAATATTTCATAATTCCGACTGAAGGGGTTAATGTCAGTTAGCAAAGCAATGTTGAATGGTTGCACTGTAACGTTTGAAAAGGATTGTTGCAATTAACATATAAAACTTTTCCAGAAGAAAAATTAAAGCAATATCTTTAAGAAGTAATCTTAGATTGCGTTGGGTCGTTGGGTAGCCTGATGTAAAACATTTTTTCAAATTTTGTTACCGCATAATATACTCAAAAGTTTCAAACAGTGTTGCAAGATTATTTAGCATAATTAACGAGCCGAATGCGTAAAAGCGAGGCAGTTTTTTGTTTCCAAACGAGAACCCCCACCGGCTTAGAGGGCAGCATTTTCTGTCTCACTATTGGACTGACTCCAATGAAGGTTGTTGGTTCTGGCTCCCTCCCCCCTAAATATCGCGAAGACCCCCCCCCCCCAAAGGCAAAAGCCCTCCCCCCACCCAAATGAGAAAAACACTTGTCAAAACAACTGCCCCCTAAAAAATTTCAATAGCGCAGTCTGCGCCATGACCCCCCCCCCCAGATGTGCACCTCTATTATTGGCGATTTCTGTTTATCTCCCCTTTCGGTGATGGCAAAAGATTGTTTAAGAATTGTAGTAAATTAATTGAGATGGAGGAAGAAAACAAAAACTTCAGACGATTTGAACTTTTTCTTAGGCTTCTCAAGGATTTAGTTTTTGATATTATTCCAGCACTCTAAACAGTCAAACAATTACAATCACAACTAAATTTGTTTCTGTGCTCGCTTAGATCACTTAAAGATGAGCCTTCCGACATTACTACACTATATTGCGTGGCATTTTGTATTTCGGATAGAGATTTAAAATAAGTGAAATTCGTCCATGAACTCCACTGCAATCGTTGATCTCAGAACTCAAATGACAGACCCCCCCCCCCCCAAGCGATGGCGCACTTCTCAAGTGTTAATGGAGTACCCTTACCCTTCCAGAATAAAAGTTCTCAAAAAAGAAAGAAATATACCCCTTCAAAAACTGCCTTAAAAATTCCAATGACAATCTGCACCATGGACCACCCCCCCCCCCCACCTTCCTGCCCGTACACCCAGGTAGTTAGAATTTTTGTTTATTATTTTACTATAAAATACATACATTTCTGCAATTTGATAATTTTTTATTGAGTAGTAGAATTTCTTTTTTTTTTCAAAGAGAGGATTCCCCCCCCCCCCGAAAGCTGATGCGCAAAATGCTAGGACTTTTTTACCCCTTCTTGTTGGAAGGGTAACAGTTAATTTGTTATAGATTTAACCTTCTTGTTTTGGAAGTTCGAGTTTTACCCTTAGTCTTACTGCACTAAATAATAAACCCGATCTATCCAATTTTAAAATATTTGGATGTAAAGCGTAGGCAAACATAAATAAAACTACTATCCAACCACGGATTGTATGGAATTTTCAAGCGTTCAGATAAGACGAATCTATCTGAATGAGGGGGAAAAGTAAAAATTTAGTGTGCGTATTCCGCACATTTGAATGAGACTGCTTCTGCAAAAGCTGGCACCGCTAAAAAATAATAGATTCGTCCATTTCCTGCTATAAAACGGATGTTTGTCTTTCCATACAATCCGTGGTCAGATTATAAGCGAGGAAAATTAGATTACGCAGCAAGGCAAGATATTGCGTGGGATATGATAACAAATCTAAGGGAAACAGAATTTATATTGAAGGTCCTCAGTTCGTTACTCACCAGGGGCAAACACAATTTTGAAACACTATTAATTAAATTTAAAAAATTATTAACGAGCTCTAATTAAGGCTTGCCTTAATTGATGTTTTTCAACTAAATTCATTGAAACTCCATTGAAAAATGCAAATTTCTATTTAGTCATACATTTCCGATTTCGAAATCAGGTATTAGTTGACGAAAAAAACTGCTTTAACTTCGCAAATAATGTCTATTTAAGTTTAAGTAAGGTATTTTTAGAAAGCAGAGATTTTTAAGTACTTGAAATAAAAAAAAATTCGCGATTTTCATCAAAATTGGCGATTTTACACTAGTAACTAAGAATTTTAAGTAACACTATGGTAAATAATATAATAAATAAACAAATAAATAAATAATAAAATTTAAAAAATAATTTTATTAATATATATTTAAAAAAAGAAAAGAAAAAACGGTTTTTGCTTGTTCTGCCGTGCTCAGTGCAAAAGCCGTATCTGCAGCAGAGTTCAAAATGAGAAATTGCCACCTAAAGTTTTACGCCTCCCTGTATTTGATTCCGATAGAACATTTTCAGAATTTAAAAAATATATACTTCTTTTTGGCATATGACTGCGCGTTTCGGTGAAATATGTGACAAAGAACTACCTAACCGTAACTCAATTTTGATAAAAAGTGCACATACGACTTTTGTGCTAAGCACGGCAGTGTTACATAGAACAGAAACGAGCATATTAAAAGGATGAATAAATGTAGCATTAATTTTCTTTAGTACATTTGAAGTTGATTTTAAATATGCAGAAAACTGAGCCAAAAAAAAAGCCATGGACCCAGAAAATGCTTTCATTTTCCCAATAGTTGTTTAAAATTATTTATTTTTTTTAATGTCCGATTTTTCAAACAAGGCATGGTCTTTTTGACGTCACAAGTGATGAACTTTGGCGCGTACTCCACTGGCGCCTGAATGCTGACGCTTGCTATCAAAATATTAAACTTCTTCAAATTATTTTAAAAAAATGTCAGATCCTATGTTTATAAACATGCTCTTTCTGAAAAAAAAAAAGCTTTTAAATTTTCGGAAACAATCCCATAATAGGAAAGTTTGCATGCTTCAAATAATTGGTTTGGAAATGTTCAAACTTCTACCCATCGACTTTCTGTAGAAACATTTTCAGTGTTACACTCTGAGACTTTCCTAATGAAATGAGTGACAATTCGTCTAAAACTTCAGTATCATTATTCAGTGGCGTCAATACGGGGGGGGGCGCCCCAGGTGTCATCCGTCTGGGGGGAGAAATGTGAAACCGAAAATGGAATAATTTTTCAAGATTTTGAAAAATATGAAGCTAAAATGAATTTTTAAGACGACAAACCTTGAAAAAATTTCCGGGGGGGGGGGAAACCTCCGGAGCCCCCTCTTTTCGACCCCACATCATTTGCCCGTAGTGCTGACTTCCTTTACCAAAAAAACTGAAACCCATAATATTTTCCAGAGTTTGAAATAATCAAAGATCCAACAATTTCATACATCCCCTTACTTTATTTTAACCTCTCGATGCACACTTGCATCTAGTGCAAGTTATATAAAAAGCATCCACAGTTTTTATTTGCCTTTTATACATTATCCCACTTAAAAAAAAAAGTAGCATTTTCTGAAAATTTTACGTATTTCATGTTTACGTAGAATATTAAAAGAGGTTTTTTTTTGCGTTTGTGAGAGAGGGGGGGGGGGATTACACCACAAATTAGAGCCCCGGTTGTCACCAATGCTTTGTACGTCACTGCATTATTACACAATTGATAAATCCCTTTTCAGTCATTAAAGTGGTGTCTACCGATTTTCGCCTACGCTGATAACGAGAGCATTTTTGACGAGTGGATCACGCCCTCCGGAGAGGATTAACGTCAATCACATGGAGGGGACGATTTCCGGTTTTAGAGAAGGGGTTGGGTAGGGATTTCTAATTTTTCCCTACGATCTCCTCTTAAATGTAAAACGTGTTAGTAGCTGAGATTCAGCCATTTTTTTCTTCGGTCTTTTCGTCTAGTAATTATTCATTATTAAAATGAGCATTCATTTTATTGATTCCATCAGGGGAGGAAAAATATTAATTTATGACGACTTTATGTTCCGAATAAATCGGAAGGGAACTCAAAAATTGTTCTGGAAATGTACAAAACTAAATTGCCAAGCAAGCGTCATTACAATGAACGGAACTGCACAAAATATTAAAAATGTCCACAACCATGAGCCACAGACAAATGAAAAAACAAAAGTCTTTTATGACCAGCTGAAGAAAAGGAGCATAGATGAACCAACTTTACCAGTGCCACAAATATATAGGTAAGTGTTTCTTTCTTTCTAACGTCTTTCAAGTAAATTTTATATTTAATAATAGTAATAAATATCTAAAAATATGTACAATTTTAAAACACAAAAGCATATTGAAAGCAGTGCAGCGCTATTTAATTGTGACAACTTATCTTTGCATTATCTATAATCACGACATGAATTCAATTTATGTATAAAATTTTAAATAAAATTTTTTAATTAAAACTGCACAAAATAAAAACAAAAAAACCATATATTTATTAAGTCAACATTTTTCGATGAAAAACAGTATACTAGTTTTAAATAAAAGTATTAATTTTTCAACTTTGAAAAATATTTCCTTAAAAATGAAAATTAAAAAGGGGGGATGAGAGAGAGATTTTTGAACTTAGGAATGGCTGTTTCCAACTGGAAGATATTTTAATCATTTTTCGCAGCCTTTGATAACTTTAAAATACTAAAATAGCGTTAGAAATTACTGTTAAATCTTACTTGTCCTTTGGACCAGTGAGCATGAATATACATTGGTCCTCAGACATTATCACTGATCCTCGTTAAATTAAACGCTGAATAACTAACCACATTTTTATATTGTGCAAAAAAAATTGGTGGCCCGCGGACCACTTATTATTTTATATGGTGATCCAAGACCAGTTTTACTAATCTCTGAGACCAGCAGTAATTTCAAATGCTGTAAATGATCTTTTTTTTTTTTTTCAGTGTGGAAAGCCACAATGAGATTAACCAGTTCATTGAATATTAGCTCTTAATTTGTTTTCAGAAAAGGTTGTATTGTGGAACAGATTCATTAAAAAGTCATTTTTACACAGTTCATTAATGATCAGCATTTCTTTTTCCTAAAAGCGCTGAGATTCAGCCCAATATATTTAAACCGTTGATTAATTCAAATTTGAATGCAATGTGCGGGAATTTTTGAATGAATTTAGTACATACTCGTAACTATCAACTATTGCCTAACTTGCCTCAATTGAAAAGTTCTGAATGGTAATTTAATAATATCTCGCTTTTAATGTTTTCAGACAGGAATTGGCTAATTTTGCTGTGTCGGAAGAAGTTGCATCATGCCTGCCTGATGAAAAGCTTGCTCATTACGCAATGTACAAAGCTAGAGCCACGGTAAGGCCGCCACTGCCGGGATAAGAACATTATATCAATCATTAAATTAACATTCTTCTGACGGGTTTAGAGAGGTAATTTTTTTTAAAATCAAGTTTCTTTGGAGCGAGCTGCAAGACTCATGAGGTAAATATTTTTTTTTCAAAAATATTTAAAAAATAATCAAAACCAATATTTTTTTCCCTAGGGATTTGTTTTACAATTTTTCACTTACTTTTCGGCTTGAAACTAATGTATCGGTCTCACTTCTATGAGCCAAATGTCCGAGAAAAATTTCGCGGTAGGAAAAAAAAAAAAAAAAAAAAAAAACAGAACAAAATCTTGGATTTTTTGCATGCGAATAGCATCGCAGATCTTCAGAAACGAAATTTCCCAAATAATTTTTATTTATTGAAATTACATTCACAGATATAAGTAAAAACAAATGAAATTAAGTATGTCTATAATTAAGCATTAACTAATATTTCTGGGGATGTATAGTCAGTCCCCATTGTTTATCACTTCTTGGAAAAGGTGATAAAATTTAATAATAAGAAAATGACTCAGTATGGAAAATAAAAAATAATGAAATTTTATTTTCAACAATATAGTAAAAAAAAAATGATCGTAGTAAAATTTTGTGTCCCCTAAAAATGTATCAACCTCGTTTGGAAATTCGGCACTGCTTTTTAGAAGTTCTTAGATTCTGCACACACGAACGCGGTAAAGGCATATAAAAATAAATCAAGCCCACAATATATAATTTATGAGCGGTATGAACAATCATTTTCTACAATGCCCCCGAATACTTGCAGTTCTTTTCAACATTAATCCAATTGTTAATTCCGATGCAATATTTTGTACTTCAAGCAGTAAAAAGCACAAAATATCAATACATCTAAAAAAAACTAAAAGCACGAAAGCTGTATGGACGCAAGGTAGTTTTTTTTTTAATCAGAATTACTACAAATTTTACTCTCTGTTTTATGTTTATTATTTGTTATTTTTATTAAAGCGCATTCTTATTTGTTTCATTAATTGGATAATTACAGCAATTTTCAAATTGAATATCAGGTCTCAAATCTATCAAATGCTTTAGCAGAAATTGAACTATAAGCATTCATGTTTTCAAAATTTTTTTGGTTGATATAAAGGATAAGTTTCCTTTATAAAGTTAAAATTGTACATAAAATAAATTTTGTTTTAAAAATAAATGTTTCAAATTCTCAGGTTTAAAAAATAAATTTAAGAAAGAAGGGAAAAAAAAAAAAAAAAAAACGATGTAGCACACGAGGCGCTGAAAACAGCTGTGCCAAACGATAACATTCCACTTATTTCGATTCGTCCCAATCTAGTGGAAAGAAAAAACCCCTCCAAATATCCCTATCACAGAAATTACCCCATCCATGCAAAACTTTTTCCCTATGTCCAGAGAGAACCCATCAGTTGTCAACCCACTTTCCCGGTCTCTATTGTTAGCTATTACCCCTCGGTCCCCTGCCGTTCACGATGACAGGTTCTAGATAAGGAGCGTAGGCAAGAATCGGTATGAACCATTAAAGTTTTCATTTCCTCCCACTTAAGTAATTTAATTAAATTCCCCCACTCAAACATGTCTTAATTCTTTGTGAAACCAAGTCCACTGCTCCAAATATTCCTTGCTTATTTTGCAATACTCCGCAGCTGTCGTTTTTACTAATTCTTTGTAACCAGTGAAGCCATTTTCTTTCCAGCCCCTTATTTCTCAACACTGCTTGTTGGAAAGTTGGTGACTGTGCGTTAGGGTACATCTTTTAAAGCAGCGTGTTTTGATTTCTGAAACTTCATCCCCTTTATTTGTTTTGTCTTATTAAGCTATTTCAGCAGCCTCCCTCATAAAAGTTGATTTCACATGTTGTTACAGATGTGTTGTTTTGTGAATCATTTATTCTAACTGGCAATTTCAGCTGCTTTAGATTTTTTTTGTTTTTGAATATCCGTATCTTAACTGGAAATGAAAGGTAAACCTTTTCTTCAAAACAACAAAGGGTCATTTATTTCTAACCTGCAACTTTTTTTCCCCTTTAAATCGATACATGGGCGTACTTATTCAAAATTTTAAGGGGGGGGGGGACTCAGATATTTTCTACACGGAAACCGATTTCAGTACAGATTACAGTTATTAAAATTTGACATTTTTAATAGCTTATTCTTTAATGGCTGGAGAAAAACTGTTTTTACTTTTTTGCTAAGAAAAAATTACTCAAAGCAAGGAAGTTCTAATTTCTAATGGGGCGAGTGGGGGGGGGGGGGAAGGGGGCTTGAGCCTCCACTTACCCCCTCCCCCCAAATGGGCTCCCAAGGGGGTTGGGTTTCCCCATATACCACTTTTTTCAATTTTCAGAAACTGACAGAATTTATACAATCAATGGGACAGAAATCAAGAAATATGGATCATTGTTATCGGTTTGGGGTCGAAATGTCGCCACCGAAATGTCGCGGGACAAAATGTCGCGGCCAAAATATCGCCGGGCCAAAATGTCGCCTGTCCAAAATGTCGCATGTCCAAAATGTCGCATGTCCAAAATGTCGCCGGTCCAAAATGTCGCCGTCCCAAAATGTCGCCGTCCCAAAATGTCGCCGGTCCAAAATGTCGCCGGGCCAAAATATTGCCAATCCAAAATGTCGCCGGTCCAAAATGTCGCCGGTCCAAAATGTCGTCGGTCCAAAATGTCGCCGGCCCAAAATGTCACCGGTCCAAAATGTCGCCGGGCAAAAATATTGCCGATCCAAAATGTCGCCGGGCTAAAACGTCGCCTGTCCAAAATGTCGTCGGGCCAAAATGTCGCCGGGCCAAAATGTCGCCTGTCCAAAATGTTGTAGATCCAAAATTCGTTTATTCAGTTGGTAAGAAAAATTTAAATGTCCAAAAATGATGTTTAACACCAAATTTGCAGAATAAATGGTTACTGCCTTTAATGAATGTCTCCGTTAAAAATGGGACTGGACTAACTGAGTTTCATGATAAATTCTAAAAAGATTATTCCGTTTTGATTCGCAACTCTCGGCTGTTTTTCAGCAAACAAATAGAATACAAGCGTTACGTTATCTTATTTCTTGTGACTCGCTATCTACCAACTGTAAAACGTTCTGACGGCGTTCAGTTCTGACGTTCGCTAAATTATTTTAAACTTTTCTTCAAGAATAGTGTGCGTTTGTATGTGACCGATTTTTTAGGGACATTCTACGTCAAAACCTGTAGTAAGAATTCGAACGATATCCGCAAGTACCCATATATGATTTAGGGCTGCGTGGTTTTTTGCGTCAATTCGTTCAAGATAGTGGAGTAACTGAACGTTTTCATCGATATGCGTGACTGTCATTGCTCAAAAAAATGATGAACGGAATCAAATAAAATGTTAGGAAGCAGCCGGGGGACAGATTTTGGGCTCAATAACACCAGAGGATGGAGCAATCGAATGTTTTTTCCTTTCTTTTTTATTATCTGTGATTGATATATCTCAAAAAGTAATAGAGTAGACCCTCGTTTTCAGCGGGTTTATTTTACGCGGTTTCGATTATACGCGGTTGAAGATTTGACACCTTTATTTTATTTACGCAGATGAGTTTCGGTTTTACGCAGATGCGGCAATGCAAACAGGTAACATTTTCCTCTCTTTCAAAACCCAAGCTCCTAAAGATTGCAGATTACACGTAACTAACTGCATTTTGGCGTGCTAATAATCAAACATGGGTCCTTGGAGACATTTTATGCGATTGGTTCCAGAGCTTTTCCATCAGAAGTAAAGTGATTAAACTCACACAGTTCAGAACTCACTGGAAGAAGAGCTTTTAGGAGTGACAAAGGAGGTCAAAACCAACGCGGATACCGACTCCGGTGACACACAACCAAAAACGCTCACATTGAAAATTTTCGAACCATCCGTAGACAATAGGAATGATCTTTCTGATTTGTTAGTGAAAGAAGATTCTATCATGGAAATGACGCAAGTGATCATGGATGAGTTAATGCTAAGCAAAGAATTGGAGGAAAAATTCTTAATAACTACCAAAAAACTATCATAGCTCTTCTTCATAAACAGAACACGAAATTAGTTTGTTTTCTTTATGCATATTGTGCATAAAAATTGATATAAGTACACATTAAACTTATTATATAATTAGTCATCACTAGAATGAAGTATTTTTTTTAATCTACGGAACCTAATTCCTATTTTGACACTAATATTAGGTCTCAATTTACGCGGTTTCGATTTACGCAGCATTTCCGTGGAACATATCCCCCGCGTAAAACGAGGGTCTACTGTACAAGGGTTAAGACAAAATTTGGTCTACAGGTATATCTTAAAGGGCGAGTTGCTCATTTATTTTTGGCTTCAGTCATCCCAAAAGGATGGATCACAAAATAATTTTTATCGTTTTATGTGACTGCTATATCTCAAGAAGTAATGAGAGGATTCATACAAAAATGTAGTATACAAGTGAAATTAAACGAAAACAAGCCTTATTTTCGTTCTAAGTTGAGTTTCGTAATCGTTTACGTGAGTCAGTGTAATTAAATAAACAATGAAAAATATACTGAATTTATATATGAGAGGTTGAGCATGATATCAATAAAATCTAAATTAGCCGTGTATTCCTCTCATTTTTGTAGCACTTTAACTAGCGTGAGTGTTAAATAAAAACTGAGTTTGCATTCTTATATAATTTGCGTAGTAAAAATTCACTAATTAAAACAGCAATTTTTTCTGAGAGAGAAAAACTTATTTGTTTATTATTATTATTATCAATATTCTTTTCTTTCTGAATTACCAAGCTATATTGAGCTGGAACTATTACTTTTTGAAACTCATTTTAAAAATAAGTCTAGGTCAAAATTGATCTGAATAATCTCATTGATATCAGTTATTTCACCCTACATTATGAAATTTTTTCTTTTCTATTTAAAATTGGAAAATGTGATTAGTTGACAAGCGCTACTTCGCATGCATGAAAGTATCCTCTTGAAAACCTTCAATAAAATAGCTGTTCTGAAATTGTCCCTTGATGTTCTATCGAATATATAAATTTCATGAATGTTGAGAATTGAAAATATTTGTCATCGCGTAGAGTCGTTTTTCAAAAATCTGAGTGAAAGACACCTGTTTTAGCAGTTACGGGTTTCATTGATTTCAAAAGATTTGACGGTGAACATTTCGACGTAATTTCAGAATTTTACTCATAAGAGATGGGAGTTCCCACGGCAGTTTTGATCTTACTTTAACCAACGTATATCTCACTGAAAACGTAGTTTTTTTTTTTTTTTACAGTTCTTAGGGTAATGTTGATAAATCTAAGAGAAAATTAAATTTCATTAAGATACTTTTCTACTTTATTTCCACTCTGACCCGTGATTTCGAATTTTTCCAGTGAAAGGGGAGAGGGAGGATAACGGGCGTATGTATAACCAATGCAAATTTCATAGGATTGCTATAAAAACCACTCCCACTTGTATATAAAAAAAAAATTCAAAGTCGAGGGCCATTCCGCCTGATCCCCTAAATGACTGACCTGTCGCTACCGTAATAATATGCTAGAGTGAAGGAGTTATTTGTTTTTACTTCATTACGCCAAAAAATACAAACCGCCTATTCTCTTGCCATATTCAAATTGCTCCTCACTATTCTTTCATTCGCGTTTAGAACAGTTTAGTTTTACTTCCATACCAATTTTTTGTCTGAATCCTTGCGTTACATCTTGATCCTTTATGTTACATCTTGAGTATTATTATTAATCAGATTAAACGAGAAAGAGAATTCCGTTGCAGCAGCCTTTCACATGTTTACGTTTGTAATAGTATACAGAAAAACGTATGTTTTACTGAAAACTATTAATTTTCTGGAATTAATCTGATGTTTACGAATTAAGACAGGAGAAAACGTTTGGAATTTTTGAAGGAACTTACTTTGAAAGGCAATTAATATTCTTTCGCAACTTTTATGCTGGAAAGCATCGACATACATTTAAATTTTTCGTACAAATTGAACTAGCGAATTTTAGGCCGGCGACATTTTGGACCGGCGACATTTTGGACCGGCGACATTTTGGACTGGCGACATTCTGGGCCGGCGACATTTTGGACCGGCGACATTTTGGGACGGCGACATTTTAAACCGGCGACATTTTGGACTGCCGACATTTTGGGCCGGCGACATTGTGGACCGGCGACATTTTGGACCGGTGACATTTTGTACTGGCGACATTTTGGACCGGCGACATTTTGGACTGGCGACATTTCGGGACGGCGACATTGTGGACCGGCGACATTTTGGACTGGCGACATTTTGGGCCGGCGACATTTTGGGCCGGCGACATTTTGGCCGCGACATTTTGTCCCGCGACATTTTGGCCGCGACATTTTGGGCGTATACCATTGTTATCATATCAGACTGCGTAGTTGTTTTTTACATTTTTGCAAAGAAAAAAGTACTACAACCAAGTAAGTTTTAATTTCTAAGGGGGGGGGGGATCGTCCCCTCCTTGGTCCCTCCCATATAGGCACCCATGAATCTATAATATGTTCGTCTTCAACTGCAAGAAATTTGCAGAAAATATATACCAGATTTTGTGAGCGTTTACTTGATACATTATGTAGCGCATTTCCTGACATTATCACATTTTAATAATATACAGAGAGCATGGGCGTGCACAGGAGCGGGGGAAACGGGACACCTGTTCACCCAAGCCTGAAGGGGGCCCAAGATTTTAAAAATAGGGGTGAAATATCTGTAGGGTTGTAGGGTAAACAATATGGAGAGGGGCCCTTAAAAGCCGCCATTTGGAACGGGCTCCAAAATTTCAGTGCACGCGCAGGCTCGACGAGAGGCCACGTCAGCGTAGTCGGAAACGGGAGGGGGGGGGGGGGGTGGCGACACTGATGCAATAAGAAAGAAACAAAAGGAAAGGGAGAAAAAGAAAGGAAAAGGGGGGGGGGGCGTAAGCCGATATTTCGCGCTGTGGAAGAGGGTATTTGGGTACGAATTTTTTATTCACATGTTCAATCATTTCAGGTATTTTAATGCATTCTTAGGGCGGTTTTAGACCTTTCCTAAACTACATGTTACCGGTTCTGAAATAAAGAGCTGAATATTTACTGTAAATTTCAAAAAGCAGCATTATTCAATATAAAATACTGTCATGATGTAAAAAAATCAATGATCAATGGGATAGAGCAGAATTTCCCAAACTGTGGTCTTTTTTCATGGCCGCGCCGTCCCTATGTGCGAGGTCTTGCGGCGCACGACAGCGGCAGAGTTTAAAAGGTGCCCAGCTCCAAAAATGGAAAGAATCACTTACCTAAAAAAAATAAAGAAAACTGAACTTTTCATTTAATCCAGAGCCTGATCAAGCCAAAGTGATGTGCAGGTCCTTGCAAAATTTCGTGCCCCACAAGAAAATCTTCGCATTTTCATGTGGAAGTCCCACCCCCCCAAAAAGGGGGGGGAGAAAAAATTCACCTTTTTTTGGTATCCCTAAATTTGTGGTGCCTAGGTCCATGGACATGAGGACCGTGCGTTTAGCAGGCCTTGATTATATCCAATTGTGGCGGTGAAATTACACTGCTCATTGAAACAAGCAATCCTCTCGCTGCCTATCCAAAACTGAGAATTGATGCCATGTCGTGTCTAAATATGCTATTCAAAAGAGCCATCTTTTGCAGTGAAAACACGTGATGCTAATTATTACATACATTAGCGATTTCCTTCCAAATGTGGAGCCGTGAATGATTCGGTATGTCTTTAGTACACAAGGCTGAGTAAGCATATGAGGCACAAGAAATTTTCTTTCCCCATTTTGGTTCTTGAGGTGAATATGTCGTATTGTAATTTGTGAAATACGTCGTTTTTACTTTCTTTTACAAAAAAGGGAGTATTGTATTCGCAAAAAGATTTTCACTCAAAAATTGACCTTAATTTCCATTTTATTCACTCCGAATGAATGATGAGGTTTTTTTCGACTCAAGCACGTGGATAAGTGCTTAAGAACATATAGGCACGCAAAATATCCATTTTGACGATTCCCGAGTTACTTACAACGAGTTTTCTCGTGACGTCTGTACGTATGTATGTGCGTATAACTCAAGAACGGAATGTCCTAGAAAGTTGAAACTTGGTACGTAGACTCCTAATAGGGTCTAGTTGTGCACCTCTTTTTTTGGTTGCATTCGGATGCTCCAAAGAGGGTCTTTTGCCCCTTTTTGGGGGAAAATCTTTGTTAATTTCGATGTAAACTCAAGTGGTGTTATAATTTGGCATACACTTGGCGATATATCACCAGTCTTTTGGTCGCAACAGATTTGGCGATTTAATGTTTTTTCTTCTTTTGAGCAATCACGATTGCTTATTGTTCTCACTTGACTGTTTTTGGCGTGCTGTGATTTTATTTTCCCCTCGCCTCCCTCTGCCAGCCCCACCGTCGACCGTCCTCACGATGCTGCTCCTGTAGCGAAAACCGTCTCCAGGTTGCGTCCATATCCTACACACATACATATACACATGCATGCCTACACACATACATACACACATGCATGCCCGCACACACACACATACATACATAGTCCCGCACACACAAACCCATACACTCATGCCTGACCACAGACACAAACACACGCCTACAACACACATACACACACGCCTGCACACAGACACAAACACACACCTACACACACACGTCTAAATACACACACAAGCCAGTACGCATACATACACAAACACACATAAGCATACATACACATACACTCCTACACAGATGAACGCTTACATGCAGGAGCGTACTTACACACACACACACGCCTATATACACACGCCTGCACACATGCATGCATACATACACAAACACACACAAGCCTACAGACACATACGCGGCTACACACACGTACGCCTACACACACATGAACGCTTACATACAGGAATGTACTTACCCACACAAACACACACACTAACGCCTATACACATACACACGAGCGTGTACATACATACACACAAACGCGCTTGTACATACACAGACACGTACCTACCCTACACAAAGACACGTGCTTCACACGCTCGTGATTGCGAAAAACATAATTTGAATTCAAGATGCATGAAATTCAATTTTTTTCTTTTTTTTGCGTTTGTAGGGGACAGGTGTGACATCACAGAATACCACGCCGGGTATCACCCATGCAGGTACGCCACTGAGTATACTACAACGCTTTTCCTTGCCACATGTGAATATAATTTAATTATTCTCTCTGAATTAATATACCCGTAAAGCTATTTTGCATGCACAATTAGAACATATTTTTAGCTTGGGACGAATAGGAACGTAATTTAAAAAATGTTGACCCGAGTGAGAAAATTATTAAAAGTACGATTTTTGCTCAACCTAGTAAATATACAGTGGCTCCCAAAAATGTTCTTACACCTACGACTTTCAATGAAATAGGACCCTATCCATTGGTTAGAATTAATGTTTAGGAATAGGTATTTAATTATAAGATCTATGATCAATTTTTAACAAAACTACATAAATATTTAAAAAAAAAATATTAAAACGTAATTTTTTAAAAATCAAAAACCAAAAAGTGCAGGAAATTTTATCTCACAAAAGTTTTCGCACACTTTAAAAAATGTCTATATATTATTGAATAATCTAACTTTATATTAAGTAATTATTTAGTAGAATATCATGCAATACCAACAACACTTGTTAAACGTCTGGGAATAAATTTCATTCTTTTTTCTTTTTTCGAGCAATCACGATCGCTTATTGTTCTCACTTTACGATTTTGAATTCCTATGATTTTATTTTCCCACCAGCACCCTCTGCCAGCACCACCGTCGCTTCGACCGGCCTCACGATGCTGCTCCTCTTGCGAAAACCGTCTCCAGGTTGCGTTCATATCCTACACACACACTCATGCCGGCGCACAAACACAAACACACACTCCTACACACACACATACACATACACACACTCATGCCTGCACACAGACACAAACACATATGCCTACATACACACACACCACCACCTACACACACACGCATGTACACACATAGCACTGCATACACAACACGAACACACATGCATACATACACACACACACACGCTCGTGATTGCGAAAAACATAATTTGAATTCAAGATGCTAAAAATTCAAATTGATATATATATATATATATATATATATATATATATATATATATATATATATATATATATATTATTTTTATTAATTAATTAATTAATTATTTTTTTTTGCGTAATTTATGAGTAACTGTTCAACCACACTTCGAATCTTGCTGTTTCTAGCTCTATTTTCGTTTCAAAGCCGTATTTTCGTAATCTAGCTTCCAAATATCTCTAAATATATTACATTAAGCTCAAATCTGGAGATTGGAATGTTTCTAATTGGGTGTTTTCTAAACTTAAGGACAATTTTTGAAGCACTAGACGCAAACTCTGAAAACCATGTGCTTCGAATCGTTATTTTGATAAAAAACAAAGTTGTTTCCAATAACTAAATTTTTGGCTAAGAGTTTAAAATTGGTTTTTAAAATTTTTAAATGAACAGCATGATTCATTATTTCATCAAAAAATTCCAAACTACCGAATCCTGATGCTCATATGCGCCCTCACGCAAGAACACCTTCACTGTCCTGATTAACCGGTCCAACTAGGTTCTTAAGATTAAATTCCTAATTTTTTCTTCTATTTACATATATACAACAACCAAAAATTTTGAATTCATTTTTATCTGTAAGTAACGCGTAATTCCAAAACGTTTTGAGCTTATTTATCATTGATTTTGCGACGAAAAGCGTAAGCTTTCTGTTTTTCGCACGTCCAAGAAAATTTCTGCGGGAACAGGTCCCATTTAATCCAGCTAGCCACAGAACTTGGCAAGCACTTTTAGATGAAAATGAAATGTAAAAATTTTCATTTCATTCTGCAGAAACTTTTACAGCACTCAAATGTGTAATTTTCATAAATTTTTTAACTGTATATCACCGATGACGCTTTGTCAACATTGCCGGTTCATTTTTTTTGGCCTTGTTTTCGGTCCGATTCTTTTCTTTGAAGCATTTTGTCAAGCACTCTACTATAGAATGGAATAAACTAACTAATTTAAAGACATTTCAAACCAATTTATCGCTACTGTGAAGAAGAAATTAAAATTTCGAATGTTATTTGTGTTTTTTTTTGCGAATACCAGCCATTTTAAAGTAATAATCGCAATATTAAGGAATAAGTAAACAAAAAATTAAAGTCAAATGACTTTTATGGGTCAACACAATGCAAAAATAATAAAAAAATTACATATGATAATTTTTATCATGAATTTATTCGAAAATATTTGAGTGTATGATGACTTTTATGACGTATTATTTCTCTGTCTCTTCGTTTTTTGACCCATTTCAAAATAAAGATCCGTCAATATTTTTAAAAAAACTACAGGGTTTTATTTAGAATGTCATAGGGATGATGTGAAAAAATATTGGACTTCATATTCGAATTCAGTTATCGTTATTTTGGTTTTACTAAAAAATTTCAAAGTGTACGAACTCTTTTGGGAGCCACTGTAGAATAAGTTCTTTATGCAAAATATAGTAGATCAATAAATCCACGTAAATGTCGAATCATTGAAAACTGTCTAGTCGTTTTATTAAAATCTGTTGCAAATATAAGTTGAAGTCTTTTTTAACCATGAATTTTCTTTCAAATATTTAATCTTTCATCGCATCAGACGACTCTTTGAAGCACAGTTTTTGCTTAATTGTGATAAAATGTTCCATTAAATAATTTGAAAAAATAAATGGGTTGTTGAAATGTCTGGATTGTTTTTTTTAAAAACGTATACAAACAATTGTGGAAAAGAAATAATAAAAGGATTTTTTGTCAGAAGAGTCAAATTTATTAATCGTTACACATCAGTTTGAATTTGTTTTTTCAACGAATCGTCTGCTACTCTTGGATATAAAAGCAGATGTTTTCCGAAATCCCGCCATTTTGAAGAGTAACATGGTGAGTAGAAACTGCGTCAATGATTTTGATTATTATTATTCTTATTCCATTGTTAAATTAATTTAATTTTTTAATATTTATATCACATTTTAAATTTGTTAAATTATTCGTTCATTTTTATAAATTTAAAAAGCTTTTCTCTTCAATTGAACTTTTTTAGTAAAATAAAAACTTTGATTTTCATAGTTCGAACAACGTATGCGTTCGAAGAAACATTACAATGTGTCTTTCTTTTCAGATTTTATGTTTATAAAGTGCTTAATTTTATATTCTTATTGTTAAAAATTATTTCTATCTCCGCAGAATTATAAAATTAGTTTCTGTTTTTCTGAAAGATAATTTTAAAACTGAATTATTGATATGATAGAACGGTGGAAGATTTGGAAATTTGGATTGCATTAAAAATAATTTTAATGCAATTTTTAAATAAATAAATAAATAAACTATCAAATTGATATTATTATTTATTGAATTCTGTGTAACGAACTGTTTTTTTTTATACTTAGAATTATCTCGCAATAAAATTACTTCGAATGGTGGAATACGTTTTGAGATGCGTTATTTAATTCATTAATTCAAAAATTCTAGGTTTAATGTTTATGTAAATGCTTTTCAATTAATTTTCTAATTCTGTTATGCATGTAAAATACAATTATCTAATTATTACATTTTTAAAAATAAATTGCTGATGTTATAGAACATGTTATAATGAATTCTGCAGCTCAAGCATTTTCGAAAAAAAAAAAAAAAATATATATATATTTATTATAGGTAGAAAATTTTAAAAATCTTTGTAAACTTACAGCAACTACTTATACTTAGAAGTTTTGAGATGCATTTTTTATTTTATTGGGAGCATAAGTATTCAATATACTTTTTTTTCCTTCAAATTTTTGGGTATTTGAAAATGCTGTGTAATCTTTTTATTTTATAGATATTTTACGCATACAGTGGTGCCCACGGGGGGGGGGGGGATTATGGCCTCAAGTTGCGCCATCATAGTTTGGGAGGGAGGGATTTTTTACATTTTATTTATTTATTCAAAAAAATATATTTATTTATTAAAATGTATTTATTGAATTATTTTTAATTTAAATTATTTATTTTATTTCAATGTATTCTGTTTATATTTTATTTAATTTATTCATTTAGTTTTTGTGTGTATGTGAGTGTTTATGTCATTGGCGTAGCATAGAAATTTGCTCGTAAAATAATAATAATTGAACAAATAATATGGTTCTGAGGTTCAGAAACGATATTAAATTAGTCGAAACTTTTGAAATTCTGTGTAAATAAATGAAATTCAATACTAAGGATTGTTTAACAACTAGAAAATCTCCCGTGATGGTATGACGGGTGAAAATGATTTCTACATTTGATCGAAACCATTTCCTGTTTGGTGATATTTTGACAGTTGAAATTTTAACCCTAACACCAGTGAATTAACCCTAAACTCCAGTACCAGTAAAACAGTTAAGTTACGGATCGAGTTCAGCCTTGTCACTATAAAACCTTTCCATGCATGTTAAACATTACCAACATGCGTAGAAAAGATCAGTAGATCAAAGTGTGCTTCCCAGGCTCAATGTGCCCGATCATGTTCTACAACATATTGCGCCCGACGGAGTGTTAAATTCACAATACAAGAACAGCTTCCATTTTCATAATTTTTACATTTTACTTAGCTACTACTCGATGAACTTTTACGAACTTCCTTTTCTTGACTTTTAATTGCCCATATGGAAAATTCACTCATACCTAATTGTCGTACTACCTTCGACAAGCACATAACATCGACTACCTTGTCGTTCAAGCACATAATCTCAAGTTTTTCTTTAACTGTCAGAAACACTATTTTCGCTTTTTCTCTCTCTATATTCACAAGTTGAAACAGCGCTCTTTCGTGTCATTATATTTCAGCAACTTTCACATTTAGAATGAAAAAAAAAAAAAAAAAAGGAAAATGAGGAGTAATTACTTGTATAAGCGATGTATCAGACTTGTACGGTGTGGGAACTTCCGCTCTCAGTGATGCTAAAGAGATAAAAGTCCATTAACGAAAAAACGTTTTTAGTAACCAATAACAAAGCCGATACGGCCACCGTGATTCCCTTCCGAAAATTTTCGAGTGGCTGGAGAGGAATTCGCGTTATGTCTAAAATTCTTTACTGGTGAAAAAACTCGCGTTATAGACATTTCGCGTAAGTCGGATCACGTTGTAGCGGGAGTCGACTGTACTCTGTATACACGTGATACTAATTTATATGTGCATTAGCATTTTTCTTCTTAATGCTGCGCAGTAAATGCTATTTCTGTACAGTACAAAGTGAATATGTTATATTATAATTTGTGCAATATGTCTTTACGAAATCTTTGACTATTGTTAGCGGTAATTCGACTGCTTCATGCTATCATACATAAACTTATACGAAGATCCGGCTCCTTGAGTAGGCGACCTAAGCGGCCTAGGGCGGCAGGTTTTAGGGGCGGCAAATTTCGGAGTTGAAAAAAAAATGTTTTAGTTAAGTATGAATATCTGTTTCAGCGCTATAAGATTCACAGCTTTAATGCTAAAATAATAATAATAATAGTAATAATAATGATAAATAAAAAAATAAAATATAAATAAATAGAATAATTTAGAGTGTGTACTAGTGTTTGGATACGCAAGACATAGTTCGGAATTTATTTGCAGATTCAAAATCATTTTAGAGGCATCAAATTGCGTTATTTAAAAGTCTTTTGAAAATATTAATATCTGCTTCAATGCCATAAAATGCACGACTTTAATGCTAAAAAAGATAATTTAAAGTGTGTACCAGTGCTTGGATAGGCAAAACTCAGTTTGGAATTTAACTAGAAACTCACTTTAATTTTTATCACTTTACTATTACTTTTATTTTATTAATATATTATTATTATCATTGTTATTCAATTGGGGGGGGGGGGGCACTTGTCAATATCGCCTAGGACGGCAAAACTACTACAGCCGGCTCTGCTTATACGGTTCACAGTTGCATATATTTACCTGTGCGTAACATTTATATATTGTTGAAAAAATGTTTGGTTAACTTTTTAATTCCGAAAAGTAGACTTGATCACAACATTACTCGATTCTCCCCGTCCCCCTTCAACTATTTGTGCATAAAATTAAACAAAGAGTTTTGTACAATGCATTTGCTTTAGATATTGAATTCAATGCCTTTTTAACGCTTCCGTGTTTTAGAGTTATTGGCGTTGCCATATTGGCGTTGTGCATAAAATTAAACAAAGAGTTTTGTACAATGCATTTGCTTTAGATATTAAATTCAATGCCTTTTTAACGCTTCCGTGTTTTAGAGTTATTGGCGTTGCCATATTGGCGTTGTGCATAAAATTAAACAAAGAGTTTTGTACAATGCATTTGCTTTAGATATTAAATTCAATGCCTTTTTAACGCTTCCGTGTTTTAGAGTTATTGGCGTTGCCATATTGGCGTTGTGCATAAAATTAAACAAAGAGGTTTGTACAATGCATTTGCTTTAGATATTAAATTCAATGCCTTTTTAACGCTTCCGTGTTTTAGAGTTATTGGCGTTGCCGGAAAGGATTTCAGTTTCAGATTTTAAGGCGGAATATACTCTTTACTATAATACTTTAATTTAGCACAGTACTCGCTACTGAGTACACTTACTACTGATGTACTAATTTTGTGCAGAGTAGCTACTGAACTCGAAATAACTTCGACATATGAAGAAAAAATGTACACCGTATTACAAAAATTAATACAATCGACTCCCGCTACAACGCGGCTATAACGCGAATTTTTTACGAGTTACGAGTTTTGGAGCTTCCGCGAATTTTTCATCTATAATACGAATTTTTTTGAAGGAAGTATCGGCTTCGCTATTAGCCACTAAATATTGATTTCGTTAAATACTATTACATCCCTTTAGGCATCACTTACAGCGAGAGTTTCCTCATCAAACTAGTCTACGCATCGCGTTGTTAGTCACTCAGCATCATTCATTTATTTGATTTTTTGCATTTGAAATATTAAACTTGATGAAACATAATGGTACCTTAGTGACACCTTTATCCAATCTTTGTGAAAATGGGAAGAAAAAGAAAGTTTGTGGTTAAAAAAAAAAGGGATGGGGGGGGGGGGGGGGGAAGGGAGCTAACATTCTCGAGATGCTTGAACAACTACAAAACGTCGACGGTAGCGCGACAATATATATGAGTGAATCTTCCATGCGTACTAATAAATATGTTACTGTATACTATACAGTACTATTATAGTGTAACATTTTATTATTGCTAGATACTGTCGTGTTGTTTTATTTTATGTCTTTCCCTTCCGTTGAACATTCATTTTGTGCATCTTTGTATTTCATCTTGAATAAAACAGTTTTTTATTTTTCTAAATACAGTAAAGGTTCAGTTTTTTATGTAAGAAACTGTAGTATATAGTTGAGGAATGCTTTAAAGCAGTTTGAGAACGTTCATAAGTGTCTAAAAGAATTTGGTATGTTTCTAAAAAAATTGTATACACACATTTTTCCACAACGCGAAATTTCGACTTACGCGAGGAGTCTTGGAACGCATCCCTCGTGTAAGTCGGGACTCGACTGTATCTGCCATGTTTCAATTTTTGAGCTGACGGAGAACGGGAGGAAAATTTGTCATCGGTTCATTATATCTCTTTTCTAGAATAAAAAAATGTGGTAAGTACCAGTACCTCCACCATCTTGAGCTGATTTGTATTATGTATGATTCTGTTATGCTGATATGTATTCATATTTTTTACTTTAATGGTTTGAGATGTACACAAAGTCTTTTATGTAAATAGGGGGTAAGTATTTGTAAATTATGTACTGAAGATTTCAAGTTCTTGTATTTTTCCCGTGCAATGTTTTGTGATGTTCTTAATCTCTTACATAGAAAAAAGTGAAATACTACCATTAAGGGATCCTTGATATGCCCCCTAAGAAAAGATATTCTGAATTTCCTTTTACATCCACGGGAATTAATGAGTTAGTACTTCTTACTCTTACCTAGACTTGCCAGACGTCCCGGTTTTCAAAAATGTCCTAAAATAATTATCTTTGAAGGACTATTTCAAAGAATAACTTTGTCATTTCAGTACCTCAGACCAGAGCCAGACAGACATAAGTCCAAAAATTGCGGGTTTCTGATTATTAATGTATGTAAAATCTTAACCCATATCGAGCCCCGCAAACGTAATTCTAAAGCAAAAAGTCCTTTGTAATTACTTACCAGTGTTAAGAGAGCGCGCTTCCTATCCTTTGCATGCGCCAGACAAATGTTTTTCCTATCTCCTGTAAAGTAGCGGTTATGTGACTTACGTTAGTCTGGCTCTGAGGTACAGATTTGTAATATTGAGCTGTAAAATTAATGTCGGATTAGCTTGCGAGGATTATTACAACAAGATTAAAAATTAAAAAGACTTTTTCCTTTTAAAAAAAAGTCCTAGCCAATGCAAAAAGAACACGTAAATGTTGTTCGAATTCTTATTTCACATTCAAAGTTTTTCTTCTTACAAAAGTATCTTCAAGATATTAATATGCAGGGGAAAAAGTGTTTATATGTATCTGCTGGCATCAAGTATTATTTATTACCCCTGGTTTAGGCTCATCATTAGTAACCGTTTATTCATTAGTATTGAGAACGAACTATCCTCTAAAAGACTCTAAAAACCAAGGAATGGTGTACGCAGTATACTCTTTTGAATACGCGCTACGCTGGCGGGGGGGGGGGGGGGCATTCCGGTGGTCCCGGTTGACCATTTTAGAAATCTGGCAAGCCTACTCTTACCTGACTTAAGCAGTGTTCTTCTGTTTCTGAAGGGAAATTCTATGCTACCGCGGTAGTCAAAATTATAAAGACAGAACAAAATTGAGAAGAACGAAAAAAATTTCTGAAATAATTCAGTGACGTTTATACACAATTTTATCCTAATTTTTCTACTCAGAAATTTAGTTTTTGCTTGTTTCGATATTGAATTCCATTTTTTCATACTTCGGATGCCACAAGGACTTACAAAGATTCAGTGAAACTTAGATTGAGCCTGTTGCCGGGAGGAAATTTTCGTTGTTCTATATATTTTTCTGTTATGTATGTGATTATGCCTATTTTCATCTTTTTTGGTTCTATTGGTTCCCTCGACTCTTTCTTATATAATTTGAGCATTTTATACACGATCATTTATCAAGTATTCAGCAATTTTCTCGAATTTGAATTGTGTATGTACATTTTCAACTATAGGCTAAGAGGGAAATAGTTACCTTTTATTCTTGAGGTATATTCAGGTTTACAAATTTCTTTTGTTCTAAAGGTATTTTTCACAGTTGTTACTTTTTGCCGTTATGACTAAGAATGGTATGCTTGTTTGTTTAATTGTGTCTTTATTCAAATAAATTTGTGTAAATGCTCATTGAATGTTTTTGTATTGTTTATGGGAATTTTATCTGTCACTCCTAAAATTTTGAGTTTGATGTACTCACATCCAATTTTTAAGGCATTTTTTGCATTTTCTGCAATATTTGTTACGGGTTTTTGTGCATTGCTATCTTTTTTTCATATCTTTATCATCTCTGCCACTTGCAGAGTCCTCATTTTTAACTTCTTTTTTTATGAATTTTTATATTCAGCTATCATATTTGAGGTTTGAGTTTGGGTGAGCTGCTACTCTTTTCCAAATATACTGTAATTTGGTGTGAAGTCCAACTTTTACAGTACATACATGCGATGGGGACCCGTTTATATGGTAGACAACCATTCACAGCACAGCAATACATTCACACAAAGGAAAGACAAGAACAGGAGAGAGAAAGTACATCCATGAACGAGCCGGGATTCGAACCCGGGACCTCCCCAATCCTGTCAGTCTAATCTTACCACCAATCATGGCGGGCGGAATTTTTCGTTGTTCTATATATTTTTCTGTTATGTATGTGATTCTGCCTATTTTCATCTTTTTTGGTTCTATTGGTTCCTTTGAAATTTCTTATTTAATTTGAGCAGTTTGTACATTATCATTTGCCAATTATTCAGTAATTTCCTCGAATTTGAATTGTGTATGTACATTTTTAACTATAGGCTTAGAGGGAAATAATTATTTATTATTCTTGAGGTATATTAAGGTTTACAAATTTGTTTTGTTTTAGAGGTATTTTTCACAGTTGTTATACTTTTTGTCGTTATGACTAAGAATGGTATGCTTGTTGCGTCTTTTCTGCGAATAAATTTGTCTAAATGCTCAATAAATATTTTTGTATTGTTTATCTGAATTTTATCTGTCACTCCTGAGATTTTGAGTTTGATGTTCTCACATCCAATTTTTAAGGCATTTTTTGCCTTTTCTGCAATATTTGTTAAGGGTTTATGTGCATTGCTATCTTTTTTTTCATATCTTTATCATCTCTGCCACTTGCAGAGTCCTCATTTTCAACTTCTTTTTTTATGAATTTGTATATTCAACTATCATATTTGAGGTTTGTGAGTTTGGGTGAACTGCTACTCTTTTCCAAATGTACTGTAATTTGCTGTGAAGTCCGACTTTTACAGTACACAAATGTGATAGGGACCCGAATATAGGGTAGGAAACCATTCACAGCAGAGCAACAAATTCACACAAACGAAGGACAGAAACAGGAGAGAGAAAGTACATCCATGGCCGAGACGGGATTCGAACCCGGGACCTCCCCATCGCAGTCAGTCTAATCTTACCACCAATCATGGCGGGCGGAATTTTTCGTTGTTCTATATATTTTTCTGTTATGTATGTGATTCTGCCTATTTTCATCTTTTTTGGTTCTATTGGTTCCTTTGAACCTTTTTTATTTAATTTGAGCATTTTGTACACTATAATTTGCCAAGTATTCAGTAATTTCCTCGAATTTGAATTGTGTATGTACATTTTTAACTATAGGCTTAGAGGGAAATAATTATTTATTATTCTTGAGGTATATTGAGGTTTACAAATTTGTTTTGTTTTAGAGGTATTTTTCACAGTTGTTATACTTTTGTCGTAATGACTAAGAATGGTATGCTTGTTTAATTGTGTCTTTTCTGCGAATAAATTTGTCTAAATGCTCATTAAATATTTTTGTATTGTTTATCTGAATTTTATCTGTCACTCCTGAGATTTTGAGTTTGATGTACTCACATCCAATTTTTAAGGCATTTTTTGCCTTTTCTGTAATATTTGTTACGGGTTTATGTGCATTGCTATCTTTTTTTCATATCTTTATCATCTCTGCCACTTGCAGAGTCCTCATTTTCAACTTCTTTTTTTTATGAATTTTTATATTTAACTATCATATTTGAGGTTTGTGAGTTTGGGTGAACTGCTACTCTTTTCCAAATGTACTGTAATTTGGTGTGAAGTCCGACTTTTACAGTACACACATGCGATAGGCACCCGAAAATAGGGTAGGAAACAATGCACAGCAGAGCAACAAATTCACACAAATGAAGGACAAGAATGGGAGAGAGAAAGTACATCAATGGCCGAGCCGGGATTCGAACCCGGGACCTCCCCGTCGCAGACAGTCTAATCTTACCACCAATAATGGCGGGCGGCACCTTTGGTTCTTCTACATATTTTTCTGTTAGGTATGTGATTCTGCCTATTTTGATCTCTTTTAGTTCTGTTGGTTCCTATGACCCTTTCTTATTTAATTTAAGCAACTTGTACACTATCATTAGCCAAGTATTCAGCAATTTCCTCGTATTTGATTTGTGTATCTGCATTTTCAATCATATACTTACTGGCAAATATCTATCTATTATTCTTTAAGTATCCTTAGATTTACAAATTTCTTTTGTCTGAGAGGTATTTTTCGCAGTTCTTATATGTTGTGTCGTTATGACTAAGAATGGTATGCTTGTTTAATTGTGTCTTTTCTAAGAATAAACTTCTCTAAGTGCTCATTGAATATTTTTGTATTGTTTATGGGAATATTTTTCTGTCACTCCAGAGATTTTAAGTTTGATGTACTCACATTCAATTTTGAAGGCAATTTTTTACATTTCTGCAAACTTTGTTATGGGTTTATGTGCAGAATTATTGCTATCTTTTTTTGTCTCTGCCACTTGCAGAATTCTCATTTCCAACTTTTGTTTTGGAGGAATTCTATATTCAACTCTCATATTTGAGGTTTGAGTTGGGGTGCGCTGCATTACTTTTCCAACTGTACTGTAATTTGGTGTGAAGTCCGACTTTTACTGTACATACATGCGATAGGGACCCGTTTATATGTTAGACAACCATTCACAGCACAGCAACACATTCACACAAAGGAAGGACAAGAACAGGAGAGAGAAAGTACATCCATCCCCGAGGCGGGATTCGAACCCGGGACAAGCCCATCACAGACAGACTCCACTGACCACTAGACATGGCGGGCGGCACCTTTGGTTCTTCTCCAAATTTTTCTGTTAGGTATGTGATTCTGCCTATTTTGATCTTTTTTTGTTCTCTTGGTTCCTTCGACCCTTTCTTATTTAATTTGAGCAACTTGTACACTATAATTTGCCAAGTATTCAGCAATTTCCTCGTATTTGATTTGTGTATCTGCATTTCAATTATATACTTACTGGCGAATAGTTATCCATTATTCTTTAAGTATCCTTAGGTTTACAAATTTCTTTAGTCTAAGAGGTATTTTTCGCAGTTCTTATACGTTTTGTCGTTATGACTAAGAATGGTATGCTTGTTTAATTGTGTCTTTTCTGCGAATAAATTTGTCTAAGTGCTCATTGAATATTTGTGTATTGCTTATAGGAATTTTTTTCAGTCAATCCAGAGATTTTGAGTTTGATGTACTCACATCCAATTTTAAAGGCAAATTTTGCCCTTTCTGCAATATTTGTTACGGGTTTATGTATATTGTTTTCTTTTTTTATCTCTTTATCTCTGCCACTTGCAGAATCCTCATTTCAACTTCTGTTTTGGATGAATTTTTACATTCAACTCTCATATTTGAGGTTTGAGTTGGGGTGCGCTGCATTACTTTTTGAACTGTACTGTAATTTGGTGTGAAGTCCGACTTTTACAGTACATTAATGCGATGGGGACCCGTTTATATGGAAGACAACCATTCACAGCACAGTAACACATTCACACAAAGGAAGGACAAGGACAGGAGAGAGAAAGTACATCCATCCCCGAGGCGGGATTCGAAACCGGGACAAGCCCATCGCAGACAGACTCCACTGACCACTAAGCATGGCGGGCGGCACCTTTGGTTCTTCTACATATTTTTCTGTTAGGTATGTGATTCTGCCTATTTTGATCTCTTTTAGTTCTGTTGGTTCCTTCGACCCTTTCTCATTTAATTTGAGCAACTTGTACACTATCATTTGCCAAGTATTCAGCAATTTCCTCGTATTTGATTTGTGTATCTGAATTTTCAATTATATAATTACTGGCAAATATCCATCCATTATTCTTTAAGTATCCTTAGATTTACAAAATTCTTTAGTATGAGAGGTATTTTTCGCAGTTCTTATACGTTTTGTCGTTATGACTAAGAATGGTATGCTTGTTTAATTATGTCTTTTCTGCGAATAAACTTGTCTATGTGCTCATTGAATATTTTTGTATTGTTTATGGGAACATTTTTCTGTCACTCCAGAGATTTTAAGTTTGATGTACTCACATTCAATTTTGAAGGCAATTTTTTACATTTCTGCAAACTTTGTTATGGGTTTATGTGCAGAATTATTGCTATCTTTTTTTGTCTCTGCCACTTGCAGAATTCTCATTTCCAACTTCTGTTTTGGATGAATTCTATATTCAACTCTCATATTTGAGGTTTGAGTTGGGGTGCGCTGCATTACTTTTCCAACTGTACTGTAATTTGGTGTGAAGTCCGACTTTTACTGTACATACATGCGATAGGGACCCTTTTATATGGAAGACAACCATTCACAGCACAGCAACACATTCACAAAAAGGAAGGACAAGAACAGGAGAGAGAAAGTACATCCATCCCCGAGGCGGGATTCGAACCCGGGACAAGCCCATCGCAGACAGACTCCTCTGACCACTAAGCATGGCGGGCGGCACCTTTGGTCCTTCTACATATTTTTCTGTTAGATATGTGATTCCGCCTATTTTTATCTCTTTTAGTTCTGTTGTTTCCTATGACCCTTTCTTATTTAATTTGAGCAACTTGTACACTATCATTTGCCAAGTATTAAGCAATTTCCTCGTATTTGATTTGCGTATCTGCATTTTCAATTATATAGTTACTGGCAAATAGTTATCTTTTATTCTTTAAGTATCCTTAGATTTACAAATTTCTTTAGTCTGAGAGGTATTTTTTACAGTTCTTATACTTTTTGTCGTTATGACTAAGAATGGTATGCTTGTTTAATTGTGTCTTTTCTGCGAATAAATTTGTCTAAATGCTCATTGAATATTTTTGTATCGTTTATGGGAATTTTATCTGTCACTCCTGATATTTTGAGTTTGATGTACTCACATTCAATTTTGAAGGCATTTTTTGCCTTTTCTGCAGCATTTGTAACGGGTTTATGTGTGCATTGCTATCTTTTTTTTTATCTCTTTATCATCTCTGCCACTTGCAGAATCCTCATTTTCAACTTCTCTTATGGATGAATTTTTATTGTCAACTATTATATTTGAGGTTTATGCTGGGGTGAGCTGTTACTCTTTTCCAACTGAACTGTAATTTGGTGTGAAGTCCGACTTTTACAGTACACACATGCGATAGGGACCCGAATATAGGGTAGGAAACCATTCACAGCAGAGCAACAAATTCACACAAAGGAAGTACAAAATCAGGAGAGAGAAAGTACATCCATGGCCGAGCCGGGATTCGAACCCGGGATTTCCCCATCGCAATCACACTTCTCTGACCACTTAACATGGCGGGTGGAATTTTCCGTTGTTCTATATATTTTTCTGTTATGTATGTGATTCTGCCTATTTTCATCTTTTTTGGTTCTATTGGTTCCCTCGCCCCATTCTTATTTAATTTAAGCATTTTGTACACTATCATTTATCAAGTATTCAGCAATTTTCTCGAATTTGAATGGTGTATGTACATTTTTAACTATAGGCTTAGAGGGAAATAGTTATTTATTATTCTTGAGGTGTATTCAGTTTTACACATTTCTTTAGTCTTAGAGGTATTTTTCGCAGTTGTTATACTTTTTGTCGTTATCACTAAGAATGTTATGCTTGTTTAATTGTCTTTTTTCGTATAAATTTGTCTCAATGCTCATTGAATATTTTTGTATTGTTTATGGGACTTTTATCTGTCACTCCTGAGATTTTGAGTTTGATGTACTTACATCCAATTTTTAAGGCATTTTTTGCTTTTTCTGCAATATTTGTTACGGGTTTATGTGCATTGCTATCTTTTTTTCATATCTTTATCATCTCTGCCACTTGCAGAGTCCTCATTTTCAACTTCTTTTTTTATGAATTTTTATATTTAACTATCATATCTGAGGTTTGTGAGTTTGGGTGAACTACTACTCTTTTCCAAATGTACTGTAATTTGGTGTGATGTCCGACTTTTACAGTACACACATGCGATAGGGACCCGAATATAGGGTAGGAAACCATTCACAGCAGAGCAACAAATTCACACAAAGGAAAGACAAAATCAGGAGAGAGAAAGTACATCCATGGCCGAGCCGGGATTCGAACCCGTGACCTCCCCATCAGAATCAGTCTAATCTTACCACCAATGATGGCGGGCGGAATTTTTCGTTGTTCCAATATTTTTCTGTTATGTATGTAATTCTACCTATTTTCTTCTTTCTTGGTTCTATTGGTTCCTTTAAACCTTTTTTATTTAATTTGAGCAGTTTGTACACTATCATTTGCCAAGTATTCAGTAATTTCCTCGAATTTGAATTGTGTATGTACATTTTTAACTATAGGCTTATAGGGAAATAATTATTTATTATTCTTGAGGTATATTAAGGTTTACAAATTTGTTTTGTTTTAGAGGTGTTTTTCACAGTTGTTATACTTTTTGTCGTTATGACTAAGAATGGTATGCTTGTTTAATTGTGTCTTTTCTGCGAATAAATTTGTCTAAATGCTCATTGAATATTTTTGTATCGTTTATGGGAATTTTATCTGTCACTCCTGATATTTTGAGTTTGATGTACTCACATTCAATTTTGAAGGCATTTTTTGCCTTTTCTGCAGCATTTGTAACGGGTTTATGTGTGCATTGCTATCTTTTTTTTTTATCTCTTTATCATCTCTGCCACTTGCAGAATCCTCATTTTCAACTTCTCTTTTGGATGAATTTTTATTGTCAACTATTATATTTGAGGTTTATGCTAAGATGAGATGTTACTCTTTTCCAACTGAACTGTAATTTGGTGTGAAGTCCGACTTTTACAGTACACACATGCGATAGGGACCGGTTTATAGGGTAGGAAAACATTCACAGCAGAGCAACAAATTCACACAAAGGAAGGACAAGAACAGCAGAGAGAAAGTACATCAATGGCCGAGCAGGGATTCGAACCCGGTACCTAACCATCGCAGTCAGTCTAATCTGACCACTTATCATGGCGGGCGGAACCTTTCGTTGTTCTATATATTTTTCTGTTATGAATGTGTTCTGCCCTGTTTTGATCTTTTTTAGTTCAATTGGTTCCTTTGAAACTTTTTTATTTAATTTTAGCATTTTGTACACTATAATTTGCCAAGTATTCAGTAATTTCCTCGAATTTGAATTGTGTATGTACATTTTTAACTATAGGCTTAGAGGGAAATAATTATGTATTATTCTTGAAGTATATTTAGGTTTACAAATTTGTTTTTTTTTTAGAGGTATTTTGCGCAGTTGTTATACTTTTTGTCGTTATGACTAAGAATGGTATGCTTGTTTAATTTTGTTTTTTCTACGTATAAATTTGTCTAAATGCTCATTAATTATTTTTGTATTGTTTATCTGAATTTTATCTGTCGCTCCTGAGATTTTGAGTTTGATGTACTCACCTCCAATTTTTAAGGCATTTTTTGCCTTTTCTGCAATATTTGTTAAGGGTTTATGTGCATTGCTATCTTTTTTTTCATATCTTTATCATCTCTGCCACTTGCAGAGTCCTCATTTTCAACTTCTTTTTTTATGAATTTGTATATTCAACTATCATATTTGAGGTTTGTGAGTTTGTGTGAACTGCTACTCTTTTCCAAATGTACTGTAATTTGGTGTGAAGTCCGACTTTTACAGTACACAAATGTGATAGGGACCCGAATATAGGGTAGGAAACCATTCACAGCAGAGCAACAAATTCACACAAAGGAAGGACAGAAACAGGAGAGAGAAAGTACATCCATGGCCGAGCCGGGATTCGAACCCGGGACCTCCCCATCGCAGTCAGTCTAATCTTACCACCAATCATGGCGGGCGGAATTTTTCGTTGTTCTATATATTTTTCTGTTATGTATGTGATTCTGCCTATTTTCATCTTTTTTGGTTCTATTGGTTCCTTTGAACCTTTTTTATTTAATTTGAGCATTTTGTACACTATAATTTGCCAAGTATTCAGTAATTTCTTCGAATTTGAATTGTGTATGTACATTTTTAACTATAGGCTTAGAGGGAAATAATTATTTATTATTCTTGAGGTATATTGAGGTTTACAAATTTGTTTTGTTTTAGAGGTATTTTTCACAGTTGTTATACTTTTGTCGTAATGACTAAGAATGGTATGCTTGTTTAATTGTGTCTTTTCTGCGAATAAATTTGTCTAAATGCTCATTAAATATTTTTGTATTGTTTATCAGAATTTTATCTGTCACTCCTGAGATTTTGAGTTTGATGTACTCACATCCAATTTTTAAGGCATTTTTTGCCTTTTCTGTAATATTTGTTACGGGTTTATGTGCATTGCTATCTTTTTTTCATATCTTTATCATTTCTGCCACTTGCAGAGTCCTCATTTTCAACTTCTTTTTTTATGAATTTTTATATTTAACTATCATATTTGAGGTTTGTGAGTTTGGGTGAACTGCTACTCTTTTCGAAATGTACTGTAATTTGGTTTGAAGTCCGACTTTTACAGTACACACATGCGATAGGCACCCGAAAATAGGGTAGGAAACAATGCACAGCAGAGCAACAAATTCACACAAATGAAGGACAAGAATGGGAGAGAGAAAGTACATCAATGGCCGAGCTGGGATTCCAACCCGGGACCTCCCCGTCGCGTACAGTCTAATCTTACCACCAATAATGGCGGGCGGCACCTTTGGTTCTTCTACATATTTTTCTGTTAGGTATGTGATTCTGCCTATTTTGATCTCTTTTAGTTGTGTTGGTTCCTATGACCCTTTCTTCTTTAATTTAAGCAACTTGTACACTATCATTAGCCAAGTATTGAGCAATTTCCTCGTATTTGATTTGTGTATCTGCATTTTCAATCATATACTTACTGGCAAATATCTATCTATTATTCTTTAAGTATCCTTAGATTTACAAATTTCTTTAGTCTGAGAGGTATTTTTCGCAGTTCTTATACGTTTTGTCGTTATGACTAAGAATAGTATGCTTGTTTAATTGTGTCTTTTCTGCGAATAAACTTGTCTAAGTGCTCATTGAATGTTTTTGTATTGTTTATGGGAATATTTTTCTGTCACTCAAGAGATTTTAAGTTTGATGTACTCACATCCAATTTTGAAGGCAATTTTTTACATTTCTGCAAACTTTGTTATGGGTTTATGTGCATTGCTATCTTTTTTTGTCTCTGCCACTTGCGGAATTCTCATTTCCAACTTCCGTTTTGGATGAATTCTATATTCAACTCTCATATTTGAGGTTTGAGTTGGGGTGCGCTGCATTACTTTTCCAACTGTACTGTAATTTGGTGTGAAGTCCGACTTTTACTGTACATACATGCGATAGGGACCCGTTTATATGTTAGACAACCATTCACAGCACAGCAACACATTCACACAAAGGAAGGACAAGAACAGGAGGGAGAAAGTACATCCATCCCCGAGGCGGGATTCGAACCCGGGACAAGCCCATCGCAGACAGACTCCACTGAGCACTAGACATGGCGGGCGGTACCTTCGGTTCCACAAATTTTTCTGTTAGTTATTTGATTCTGCCTATTTTGATCTTTTTTTGTTCTCTTGGTTCCTTCGACCCTTTGTTATTTAATTTGAGCAACTTGTACACTATAATTTGCCAAGTATTCAGCAATTTCCTCGAATTTGATTTGTGTATCTGCATTTGAATTATATGCTTACTGGGAAATAGATATCTATTATTCTTTAAGTATCCTTAGATTTACAAATTTCTTTAGTCTAAGAGGTATTTTTCGCAGTACTTATTTTTTGTCGTTATGACAAAGAATGGTATGCTTGTTTAATTGTGTCTTTTCTGCGAATAAACTTGTCTAAGTGCTCATTGAATATTTTTGTATTGTTTATGAGAATTTTTTTATGTCACTCCAGAGATTTTGAGTTTGATGTACTCACATCCAATTTTGAAGGAAATTTTTTACATTTCTACAAACTTTGTTATGAGTTTAGGTCCATTGCTATCTTTTTTTGTCTCTGCCACTTGCAGAATCCTCATTTTTAAATTCTGTTTTGGACGAATTTTTGTATTCAACTATCATATTTGAGGTCTGAGTTGGGGTGCGCTGCATTACATTTTCAACTGTACTGTAATTTGGTGTGAAGTCCGACTTTTACTGTACATGCATGCGATAGGGACCCTTTTATATGATAGACAACCATTCACAGCACAGCAACACTTTCACACAAAGGAAGGACAAGAACAGGAGAGAGAAAGTACATCCATCCCCGAGGCAGGATTCGAACCCGGGACAAGCCCATCGCAGACAGACTCATTTGACCACTGGACAAAGCGGGCGGCTCCTTTGGTTCTTCTTCAAATTTTTCTGTTAGGTATGTGATTTTGCCTATTTTGATCTTTTTTAGTTCTGTTGGTTCCTTCGACCCTTTCTTATTTAATTTGAGCAACATGTACACTATCATTTGCCAAGTATTCAGCAATTTCCTCGTATTTGATTTGTGTATCTGCATTTCAATTATATGCTTCCTGGGAAATGGATATCTATTATTCTTTAAGTATCCTTAGATTTACAAATTTCTTTAGTCTAAGAGGTATTTTTCGCAGTTCTTATACTTTTTGTCGTTATGACTAAGAATGGTATGCTTGTTTAATTGTGTCTTTTTGCGAATAAACTTGTCTAAGTACTCATTTAATATTTTTGTATTGTTTATGGGAATTTTTTTCTGTCACTCCAGAGATTTTGAGTTTGATGGTACTCACATCGAATTTTTAAGGCATTTTTTGCCTTTTCTGCAATATTTGTTACGGGTTTATGTGCATTGCTATCTTTTTTTCATATCTTTATCATCTCTGCCACTTGCAGAGTCCTCCTTTTCAACTTCTTTTTTTATGAATTTTTATACTCAACTATCATATTTGAGGTTTGAGTTTGGGTGAGCTGCTACATTTTTCCAAATGTACTGTAATTTGGTGTGAAGTCCGACTTTTACAGTACACACATGTGATAGGCACTCGAATATAGGGTAGGAAACAATTCACAGCAGAGCAACAAATTCACACAAAGGAAGGACAAGAACAGGAGAGAGAAAGTACATCCATGGCCGAGCCTGGATTCGAACCCGGGACCTCCCCATCGCAGTCAGTCTAATCTTACCACCAATCATGGCGGGCGGAACCTTTCGTTGTTCTATATATTTTTCTGTTAAGTATGTGATTCTGCCTATTTTCATCTTTCTTGGTTCTATTGGTTCCTTTGAACCTTTTTTATTTAATTTGAGCATTTTGTACACTATCATTTGCCAAGTATTCAGTAATTTCTTTGAATATGAATTGTGTATGTACATTTTTAACTATAGGCTTAGAGTGAAATAATTATTTATTATTCTTGAAAGGTATATTGAGGTTTACAAATTTGTTTTGATTAGAGGTATTTTTCACAGTTGTTATACTCTTGTCGTTATGACTAAGAATGGTATGCTTGTTTAATTGTGTCTTTTCTGCGAATAAATTTGTCTAAATGCTCATCGAATATTTTTGTATTGTGTATGGGAATTTTATCTGTCACTCCTGATATTTTGAGTTTGATGTACTCACATCCAATTTTGAAGGCATTTTTTGCCTTTTCTGCATATTTGTAACGGGTTTATGTGTGCATTGCTATCATTTTTTCATCTCTTTATCATCTCTGCCACTTGCAGAATCCTCATTTTCAACTTCTTTTGGATGAATTTTTATTTCAACTATCATATTTGAGGTTTATGCTTGGGTGAGCTCTACTCTTTTCCAAACTGTACTGTAATTTGGTGTGAAGTCCGACTTTTACAGTAGACACATGCGATAGGCACCCGAATATACGGTAGGAAACAAATCACGGCAGAGCAACAAATTCACACAAAGGAAGGACAAGAACAGGAGAGAGAAAGTTCATCCATGACCGAGCCGGGATTCGAACCCGGGACCTCCCCATCGCAGTCAGTCTAATCTTACCACCAATCATGGCGGGCGGAACCTTTCGTTGTTCTATATATTTTTCTGTTATGTATGTGATTCTGCCTATTTTCATCTTTCTTGGTTCTATTGGTTCCTTTGAACCTTTTTTATAGAATTTGAGCATTTTGTACACTATTATTTGCAGAGTATTCAGTAATTTCCTCGAATTTGAATTGTGTATGTACATTTTCAACTGTAGGCTAAGTTCGAAATAGTTACTTTTTATTCTTGACGTATATTCAGGTTTACAAATTTCTTTTGCTTTAAAGGTATTTTTCACAGTTGTTATACTTTTAGTCGTTATGACTAAGAATGGTATGCTTGTTTAATTGTGTCTTTTCTGCGAATACACTTGTCTAAGTGCTCATTGAATATTTTTGTATTGTTTATGGGAAATTTTTTCTGTGACTCCAGAGATTTTCAGTTTGATGTACTCACATCCAATTTTTAAGGCAATTTTTTACATTTCTGCAAACTTTGTTATGGGTTTATGTGCATTGCTATCTTTTTTTGTCTCTGCCACTTGCAGAATCCTCATTTTCAACATCTGTTTTGGATGAATTTTTATTTTCAACTATCATATTTGAGGTTTGAGTTTTGGTGCGCTGCATTACTTTTCCAACTGTACTGTAATTTGGTGTGAAGTCCGACTTTTACAGTACATACATGCGATAGGGACCCGTTTGTATGGTAGAAAACTATTCACAGCACAGTAACACATTCACAAAAAGGCTGGACAAGAACAGAGAGAGAAAGTACATCCATCCCCGAGGCGGGATTCGAACCCGGTACAAGCCCATCGCAGGCAGGCTCCTCTGACCACTAGACCTGGCGTTCGGCACCTTTGGTTCTTCTACATATTTTTCTGTTAGGTATGTGATTCTGCCCAGTTTGATCTTTTTTAGTTCTATTGGTTCCTTCGACCCTTTCTTACTTAATTTGAGCAACTTGTACACTATCATTTGCCAAGTATTCAGCAATTTCCTCGTATTTGATTTGTGTATCTGTATTTTCAATTATATACTTACCGGCAAATATTTATCTATTATTCTTTAAGTATCCTTAGATTTACAAATTTCTTTAGTCTAAGAGGTATTTTTCGCAGTTCTTATACTTTTTGTCGTTATGACTAAGAATGGTATGCTTGTCTTATTGTGTCTTTTCTGCGAATACACTTGTCTAAGTGCTCATTGAATATTTTTGTATTGTTTATGGGAAATTTTTTCTGTGACTCCAGAGTTTTTGAGTTTGATGTACTCACATCCAATTTTTAAGGCAATTTTTTAAATTTCTGCAAATTTTGTTATGGGTTTATGTGCATTGCTATCTTTTTTTGTCTCTGCCACTTGGAGAATCCTCATTTTCAACTTCTGTTTTGGAAGAATTTTTATTTTCAACTATCATATTTGAGGTTTGAGTTTTGGTGCGCTGCATTACTTTTCCAACTGTACTGTAATTTGGTGTGAAGTCCGACTTTTACAGTACATACATGCGATAGGGACCCGTTTATATGGTAGAAAACTATTCACAGCACAGTAACACATTCACACAAAGGCAGGACGAGAACAGAGAGAGAAAGTACATCCATCCCCGAGGCGGGATTCGAACCCGGGACAAGCCCATCGCAGGCAGACTCCTCTGACCACTAGACATGGCGTTCGGCACCTTTGTTTCTTCTACATATTTTTCTGTTAGGTATGTGATTCTGCCCAGTTTGATCTTTTTTAGTTCTATTGGTTCCTTCGACCTTTTCTTACTTAATTTGAGCAACTTGTACACTATCATTTGCCAAGTATTCAGCAATTTCCTCGTATTTGATTTGTGTATCTGTATTTTCAATTATATACTTACCGGCAAATATTTATCTATTATTCTTTAAGTATCCTTAGATTTACAAATTTCTTTAGTCTAAGAGGTATTTTTCGCAGTTCTTATACTTTTTGTCGTTATGACTAAGAATGGTATGCTTGTTTAATTGTGTCTTTTCTGCGAATACAATTGTCTAAGTGCTCATTGAATATTTTTGTATTGTTTATGGGAAATTTTTTCTGTGACTCCAGAGATTTTGAGTTTGATGTACTCACATCCAATTTTGAAGGCAATTTTTTACATTTCTGCAAACTTTGTTATGGGTTTATGTGCATTGCTATCTTTTTTTGTCTCTGCCACTTGCAGAATCCTCATTTTCAACTTCTGTTTTGGATGAATTTTTATTTTCAACTATCATATTTGAGGTTTGAGTTGTGGTGCGCTGCATTACTTTTCCAACTGTACTGTAATTTGGTGTGAAGTCCGACTTTTACAGTACATACATGCGATAGGGACCCGTTTATATGGTAGAAAACTATTCACAGCACAGTAACACATTCACACAAAGGCAGGACGAGAACAGAGAGAGAAAGTACATCCATCCCCGAGGCGGGATTCGAACCCGGGACAAGCCCATCGCAGACAGACTCCTCTGACCACTAGACCTGGCGTTCGGCACCTTTGGTTCTTCTACATATTTTTCTGTTAGGTATGTGATTCTGCCTATTTTGGATCTTTTTTAGTTCTGTTGGTTCCTTCGACCCTTTCTTATTTAATTTGAGCAACATGTACACTATCATTTGCCAAGTATTCAGCAATTTCCTCGTATTTGATTTGTGTATCTGCATTTCAATTATATGCTTACTGGGAAATAGATATCTATTATTCTTTAAGTATCCTTAGATTTACAAATTTCTTTAGTCTAAGAGGTATTTTTCGCAGTTCTTATACTTTTTGTCGTTATGACTAAGAATGGTATGCTTGTTTAATTGTGTCTTTTCTGCGAATAAACTTGTCTAAGTGCTCATTGAATATTTTTGTATTGTTTATGGGAATTTTTTTATGTCACTCCAGAGATTTTGAGTTTGATGTACTCACATCCAATTTTGAAGGAAATTTTTTACATTTCTACAAACTTTGTTATGAGTTTAGGTGCATTGCTATCTTTTTTTGTCTCTGCCACTTGCAGAATCCTCATTTTCAAATTCTGTTTTGGACGAATTTTTGTATTCAACTATCATATTTGAGGTCTGAGTTGGGGTGCGCTGCATTACTTTTCCAACTGTACTGTAATTTGGTGTGAAGTCCGACTTTTACTGTACATACATGCGATAGGGACCCTTTTATAAGATAGACAACCATTCACAGAACAGCAACACTTTCACACAAAGGAAGGACAAGAACAGGAGAGAGAAAGTACATCCATCCCCGAGGCGGGATTCGAACCCGGGACAAGCCCATCGCAGACAGACTCATCTGACCACTGGACAAAGCGGGCGGCTCCTTTGGTTCTTCTTCAAATTTTTCTGTTAGGTATGTGATTCTGCCTATTTTGATATTTTTTAGTTCTGTTGGTTCCTTCGACCCTTTCCTATTTAATTTGAGCAACATGTACACTATCATTTGCCAAGTATTCAGCAATTTCCTCGTATTTGATTTGTGTATCTGCATTTCAATTATATGCTTACTGGGAAATAGATATCTATTATTCTTTAAGTATCCTTAGATTTACAAATTTCTTTAGTCTAAGAGGTATTTTTCGCAGTTCTTATACTTTTTGTCGTTATGACTAAGAATGGTATGCTTGTTTAATTGTGTCTTTTCTGCGAATAAATTTGTCTAAGTGCTCATTGAATATTTTTGTATTGTTTATGGGAATTTTTTTCCGTCACTCCAGAGATTTTGAGTTTGATGTACTCACATCCAATTTTGAAGGAAATTTTTTACATTTCTACAAACTTTGTTATGAGTTTAGGTGCATTGCTATCTTTTTTTTGTCTCTGCCACTTGCAGAATCCTCCTTTTCAAATTCTGTTTTGGACGAATTTTTGTATTCAACTATTATATTTGAGGTCTCAGTTGGGGTGCGCTGCATTACTTTTCGAACTGTACTGTAATTTGGTGTGAAGTCCGACTTTTACTGTACATACATGCGATAGGGACCCTTTTATAAGATAGACAACCATTCACAGAACAGCAACACTTTCACACAAAGGAAGGACAAGAACAGGAGAGAGAAAGTACATCCATCCCCGAGGCGGGATTCGAACCCGGGACAAGCCCATCGCAGACAGACTCATCTGACCACTGGACAAAGCGGGCGGCTCCTTTGGTTCTTCTTCAAATTTTTCTGTTAGGTATGTGATTCTGCCTATTTTGATATTTTTTAGTTCTGTTGGTTCCTTCGACCCTTTCTTATTTAATTTGAGCAACATGTACACTATCATTTGCCAAGTATTCAGCAATTTCCTCGTATTTGATTTGTGTATCTGCATTTCAATTATATGCTTACTGGGAAATAGATATCTATTATTCTTTAAGTATCCTTAGATTTACAAATTTCTTTAGTCTAAGAGGTATTTTTCGCAGTTCTTATACTTTTTGTCGTTATGACTAAGAATGGTATGCTTGTTTAATTGTGTCTTTTCTGCGAATAAACTTGTCTAAGTGCTCATTGAATATTTTTGTATTGTTTATGGGAATTTTTTTATGTCACTCCAGAGATTTTGAGTTTGATGTACTCACATCCAATTTTGAAGGAAATTTTTTACGTTTCTACAAACTTTGTTATGAGTTTAGGTGCATTGCTATCTTTTTTTGTCTCTGCCACTTGCAGAATCCTCATTTTCAAATTCTGTTTTGGACGAATTTTTGTATTCAACTATCATATTTGAGGTCTGAGTTGGGGTGCGCTGCATTACTTTTCCAACTGTACTGTAATTTGGTGTGAAGTCCGACTTTTACTGTACATACATGCGATAGGGACCCTTTTATATGATAGACAACCATTCACAGCACAGCAACACTTTCACACAAAGGAAGGACAAGAACAGGAGAGAGAAAGTACATCCATCCCCGAGGCGGGATTCGAACCCGGGACAAGCCCATCGCAGACAGACTCATCTGACCACTGGACAAAGCGGGCGGCACCTTTGGTTCTTCTTCAAATTTTTCTGTTAGGTATGTGATTCTGCCTATTTTGATCTTTTTTAGTTCTGTTGGTTCCTTCGACCCTTTCTTATTTAATTTGAGCAACATGTACACTATCATTTGCCAAGTATTCAGCAATTTCCTCGTATTTGATTTGTGTATCTGCATTTCAATTATATGCTTACTGGGAAATAGATATCTATTATTCTTTAAGTATCCTTAGATTTACAAATTTCTTTAGTCTAAGAGGTATTTTTCGCAGTTCTTATACTTTTTGTCGTTATGACTAAGAATGGTATGCTTGTTTAATTGTGTCTTTTCTGCGAATAAACTTGTCTAAGTGCTCATTGAATATTTTTGTATTGTTTATGGGAATTTTTTTATGTCACTCCAGAGATTTTGAGTTTGATGTACTCACATCCAATTTTGAAGGAAATTTTTTACATTTCTACAAACTTTGTTATGAGTTTAGGTGCATTGCTATCTTTTTTTGTCTCTGCCACTTGCAGAATCCTCATTTTCAAATTCTGTTTTGGACGAATTTTTGTATTCAACTATCATATTTGAGGTCTGAGTTGGGGTGCGCTGCATTACTTTTCCAACTGTACTGTAATTTGGTGTGAAGTCCGACTTTTACTGTACATACATGCGATAGGGACCCTTTTATATGATAGACAACCATTCACAGCACAGCAACACTTTCACACAAAGGAAGGACAAGAACAGGAGAGAGAAAGTACATCCATCCCCGAGGCGGGATTCGAACCCGGGACAAGCCCATCGCAGACAGACTCATCTGACCACTGGACAAAGCGGGCGGCTCCTTTGGTTCTTCTTCAAATTTTTCTGTTAGGTATGTGATTCTGCCTATTTTGATATTTTTTAGTTCTGTTGGTTCCTTCGACCCTTTCCTATTTAATTTGAGCAACATGTACACTATCATTTGCCAAGTATTCAGCAATTTCCTCGTATTTGATTTGTGTATCTGCATTTCAATTATATGCTTACTGGGAAATAGATATCTATTATTCTTTAAGTATCCTTAGATTTACAAATTTCTTTAGTCTAAGAGGTATTTTTCGCAGTTCTTATACTTTTTGTCGTTATGACTAAGAATGGTATGCTTGTTTAATTGTGTCTTTTCTGCGAATAAACTTGTCTAAGTGCTCATTGAATATTTTTGTATTGTTTATGGGAATTTTTTTCTGTCACTCCAGAGATTTTGAGTTTGATGTACTCACATCCAATTTTGAAGGAAATTTTTTACATTTCTACAAACTTTGTTATGAGTTTAGGTGCATTGCTATCTTTTTTTTGTCTCTGCCACTTGCAGAATCCTCCTTTTCAAATTCTGTTTTGGACGAATTTTTGTATTCAACTATCATATTTGAGGTCTCAGTTGGGGTGCGCTGCATTACTTTTCCAACTGTACTGTAATTTGGTGTGAAGTCCGACTTTTACTGTACATACATGCGATAGGGACCCTTTTATAAGATAGACAACCATTCACAGCACAGCAACACTTTCACACAAAGGAAGGACAAGAACAGGAGAGAGAAAGTACATCCATCCCCGAGGCGGGATTCGAACCCGGGACAAGCCCATCGCAGACAGACTCATCTGACCACTGGACAAAGCGGGCGGCTCCTTTGGTTCTTCTTCAAATTTTTCTGTTAGGTATGTGATTCTGCCTATTTTGATCTTTTTTAGTTCTGTTGGTTCCTTCGACCCTTTCTTATTTAATTTGAGCAACATGTACACTATCATTTGCCAAGTATTCAGCAATTTCCTCGTATTTGATTTGTGTATCTGCATTTCAATTATATGCTTACTGGGAAATAGATATCTATTATTCTTTAAGTATCCTTAGATTTACAAATTTCTTTAGTCTAAGAGGTATTTTTCGCAGTTCTTATACTTTTTGTCGTTATGACTAAGAATGGTATGCTTGTTTAATTGTGTCTTTTCTGCGAATAAACTTGTCTAAGTGCTCATTGAATATTTTTGTATTGTTTATGGGAATTTTTTTATGTCACTCCAGAGATTTTGAGTTTGATGTACTCACATCCAATTTTGAAGGAAATTTTTTACGTTTCTACAAACTTTGTTATGAGTTTAGGTGCATTGCTATCTTTTTTTGTCTCTGCCACTTGCAGAATCCTCATTTTCAAATTCTGTTTTGGACGAATTTTTGTATTCAACTATCATATTTGAGGTCTGAGTTGGGGTGCGCTGCATTACTTTTCCAACTGTACTGTAATTTGGTGTGAAGTCCGACTTTTACTGTACATACATGCGATAGGGACCCTTTTATATGATAGACAACCATTCACAGCACAGCAACACTTTCACACAAAGGAAGGACAAGAACAGGAGAGAGAAAGTACATCCATCCCCGAGGCGGGATTCGAACCCGGGACAAGCCCATCGCAGACAGACTCATCTGACCACTGGACAAAGCGGGCGGCTCCTTTGGTTCTTCTTCAAATTTTTCTGTTAGGTATGTGATTCTGCCTATTTTGATCTTTTTTAGTTCTGTTGGTTCCTTCGACCCTTTCTTATTTAATTTGAGCAACATGTACACTATCATTTGCCAAGTATTCAGCAATTTCCTCGTATTTGATTTGTGTATCTGCATTTCAATTATATGCTTACTGGGAAATAGATATCTATTATTCTTTAAGTATCCTTAGATTTACAAATTTCTTTAGTCTAAGAGGTATTTTTCGCAGTTCTTATACTTTTTGTCGTTATGACTAAGAATGGTATGCTTGTTTAATTGTGTCTTTTCTGCGAATAAACTTGTCTAAGTGCTCATTGAATATTTTTGTATTGTTTATGGGAATTTTTTTATGTCACTCCAGAGATTTTGAGTTTGATGTACTCACATCCAATTTTGAAGGAAATTTTTTACATTTCTACAAACTTTGTTATGAGTTTAGGTGCATTGCTATCTTTTTTTTGTCTCTGCCACTTGCAGAATCCTCATTTTCAAATTCTGTTTTGGACGAATTTTTGTATTCAACTATCATATTTGAGGTCTGAGTTGGGGTGCGCTGCATTACTTTTCCAACTGTACTGTAATTTGGTGTGAAGTCCGACTTTTACTGTACATACATGCGATAGGGACCCTTTTATATGATAGACAACCATTCACAGCACAGCAACACTTTCACACAAAGGAAGGACAAGAACAGGAGAGAGAAAGTACATCCATCCCCGAGGCGGGATTCGAACCCGGGACAAGCCCATCGCAGACAGACTCATCTGACCACTGGACAAAGCGGGCGGCTCCTTTGGTTCTTCTTCAAATTTTTCTGTTAGGTATGTGATTCTGCCTATTTTGATATTTTTTAGTTCTGTTGGTTCCTTCGACCCTTTCCTATTTAATTTGAGCAACATGTACACTATCATTTGCCAAGTATTCAGCAATTTCCTCGTATTTGATTTGTGTATCTGCATTTCAATTATATGCTTACTGGGAAATAGATATCTATTATTCTTTAAGTATCCTTAGATTTACAAATTTCTTTAGTCTAAGAGGTATTTTTCGCAGTTCTTATACTTTTTGTCGTTATGACTAAGAATGGTATGCTTGTTTAATTGTGTCTTTTCTGCGAATAAACTTGTCTAAGTGCTCATTGAATATTTTTGTATTGTTTATGGGAATTTTTTTATGTCACTCCAGAGATTTTGAGTTTGATGTACTCACATCCAATTTTGAAGGAAATTTTTTACATTTCTACAAACTTTGTTATGAGTTTAGGTGCATTGCTATCTTTTTTTGTCTCTGCCACTTGCAGAATCCTCATTTTCAAATTCTGTTTTGGACGAATTTTTGTATTCAACTATCATATTTGAGGTCTGAGTTGGGGTGCGCTGCATTACTTTTCCAACTGTACTGTAATTTGGTGTGAAGTCCGACTTTTACTGTACATACATGCGATAGGGACCCTTTTATATGATAGACAACCATTCACAGCACAGCAACACTTTCACACAAAGGAAGGACAAGAACAGGAGAGAGAAAGTACATCCATCCCCGAGGCGGGATTCGAACCCGGGAAAAGCCCATCGCAGACAGACTCATCTGACCACTGGACAAAGCGGGCGGCACCTTTGGTTCTTCTTCAAATTTTTCTGTTAGGTATGTGATTCTGCCTATTTTGATCTTTTTTAGTTCTGTTGGTTCCTTCGACCCTTTCTTATTTAATTTGAGCAACATGTACACTATCATTTGCCAAGTATTCAGCAATTTCCTCGTATTTGATTTGTGTATCTGCATTTGAATTATATTACTTACTGGGAAATAGATATCTATTATTCTTTAAGTATCCTTAGATTTACAAATTTCTTTAGTCTAAGAGGTATTTTTCGCAGTTCTTATACTTTTTGTCGTTATGACTAAGAATGGTATGCTTGTTTAATTGTGTCTTTTCTGCGAATAAACTTGTCTAAGTGCTCATTGAATATTTTTGTATTGTTTATGGGAATTTTTTTGTGTCACTCAAGAGATTTTGAGTTTGATGTACTCACATCCAATTTTGAAGGAAATTTTTTACATTTCTACAAACTTTGTTATGAGTTTAGGTGCATTGCTATCTTTGTTTGTCTCTGCCACTTGCAGAATCCTCATTTTCAAATTCTGTTTTGGACGAATTTTTGTATTCAACTATCATATTTGAGGTCTGAGTTGGGGTGCGCTGCATTACTTTTCCAACTGTACTGTAATTTGGTGTGAAGTCCGACTTTTACTGTACATGCATGCGATAGGGACCCTTTTATATGATAGACAACCATTCACAGCACAGCAACACTTTCACACAAAGGAAGGACAAGAACAGGAGAGAGAAAGTACATCCATCCCCGAGGCGGGATTCGAACCCGGGAAAAGCCCATCGCAGACAGACTCATCTGACCACTGGACAAAGCGGGCGGCACCTTTGGTTCTTCTTCAAATTTTTCTGTTAGGTATGTGATTCTGCCTATTTTGATCTTTTTTAGTTCTGTTGGTTCCTTCGACCCTTTCTTATTTAATTTGAGCAACATGTACACTATCATTTGCCAAGTATTCAGCAATTTCCTCGTATTTGATTTGTGTATCTGCATTTCAATTATATGCTTACTGGGAAATAGATATCTATTATTCTTTAAGTATCCTTAGATTTACAAATTTCTTTAGTCTAAAATTTCTTTAGTCTAAGAATTTTTCGCAGTTCTTATACTTTTTGTCGTTATGACTAAGAATGGTATGCTTGTTTAATTGTGTCTTTTCTGCGAATAAACTTGTCTAAGTGCTCATTGATTATTTTTGTATTGTTTATGGGAATTTTTTTATGTCACTCCAGAGATTTTGAGTTTGATGTACTCACATCCAATTTTGAAGGAAATTTTTTACGTTTCTACAAACTTTGTTATGAGTTTAGGTGCATTGCTATCTTTTTTTGTCTCTGCCACTTGCAGAATCCTCATTTTCAAATTCTGTTTTGGACGAATTTTTGTATTCAACTATCATATTTGAGGTCTGAGTTGGGGTGCGCTGCATTACTTTTCCAACTGTACTGTAATTTGGTGTGAAGTCCGACTTTTACTGTACATACATGCGATAGGGACCCTTTTATATGATAGACAACCATTCACAGCACAGCAACACTTTCACACAAAGGAAGGACAAGAACAGGAGAGAGAAAGTACATCCATCCCCGAGGCGGGATTCGAACCCGGGAAAAGCCCATCGCAGACAGACTCATCTGACCACTGGACAAAGCGGGCGGCACCTTTGGTTCTTCTTCAAATTTTTCTGTTAGGTATGTGATTCTGCCTATTTTGATCTTTTTTAGTTCTGTCGGTTCCTTCGACCCTTTCTTATTTAATTTGAGCAACATGTACACTATCATTTGCCAAGTATTCAGCAATTTCCTCGTATTTGATTTGTGTATCTGCATTTCAATTATATGCTTACTGGGAAATAGATATCTATTATTCTTTAAGTATCCTTAGATTTACAAATTTCTTTAGTCTAAAATTTCTTTAGTCTAAGAATTTTTCGCAGTTCTTATACTTTTTGTCGTTATGACTAAGAATGGTATGCTTGTTTAATTGTGTCTTTTCTGCGAATAAACTTGTCTAAGTGCTCATTGAATATTTTTGTATTGTTTATGGGAATTTTTTTATGTCACTCCAGAGATTTTGAGTTTGATGTACTCACATCCAATTTTGAAGGAAATTTTTTACGTTTCTACAAACTTTGTTATGAGTTTAGGTGCATTGCTATCTTTTTTTGTCTCTGCCACTTGCAGAATCCTCATTTTCAAATTCTGTTTTGGACGAATTTTTGTATTCAACTATCATATTTGAGGTCTGAGTTGGGGTGCGCTGCATTACTTTTCCAACTGTACTGTAATTTGGTGTGAAGTCCGACTTTTACTGTACATACATGCGATAGGGACCCTTTTATATGATAGACAACCATTCACAGCACAGCAACACTTTCACACAAAGGAAGGACAAGAACAGGAGAGAGAAAGTACATCCATCCCCGAGGCGGGATTCGAACCCGGGACAAGCCCATCGCAGTCAGTCTAATCTGATCACTAATCATAGCGGGCGGAACCTTTCGTTGTTCTAGATATTTTTCTGTTTTCTATGTGATTCTGTCTATTCTGGTTTTTTTTTTCGTTCGATTGGTTCCTTCGACCCTTTCTTAATTAATTTGAGCAACTTGTACACTATTATTTGCCAAGTATTCTGCAATTTCCTTGTATTTGATTTTTTATCTACATTTTTAACAATTGCCCTAAGGGAAAAAGTTGTATATTAATCTTGAGGTATCTTCAGCTTTAAAAATTTCTTTAGTTTTAATAGTATTTTTCACAGTTGTTATACGTTTTGTCGTTATGACTAAGAATTGTATGCTTGTAAATTTAGTTGTGTCTTTTCTAGAGATGAAAACAGTCGGGAAAAAAACAGGAAAATTTCAGAAAAAACGAAAAAAAAACCTTTTTTTTCCCGAAGGAATAAATTTCCAAATCGGAAAAATTGAAAAAAAAAAATTTTTTTTTCATCTTTTCTGGGTTTTAATTGAAATTTTCAGCAAACAGTGATTAGAAATTTCTCACGCTTAAATTTTGATGCAATTTTCTCCCCCCTCCTGTTTTATGTTAAAATACTGTCTAACGTTAATGCAAGTTGTTGTAGGACAATATAATTTGCATATACATAAAAAATGTTTAACAATACTTTTTACAAAAAAGCTTAAACCAGTAACCTTAGTGAAGAATTTATTTTCCTTCTTCATAAAACAAACAAGCATAACTTTATAACACAAAACTATGTTTCTGCTGACTGCGAACCAAATGTACAGGGTGCGACAAAAAAAAAACCGGGCAAGTAATTTTCCAAGAAACTTTATTAAAAATAAATAAACTAACAAAACACAAAAAATAATAATATGAGTAGACCTTTAGCAATCATTACATTTAATTGGTTTCAAACTAGCAGCCTTTTGAAGCAATAGAGATGCAACTGCTTATTGATATTTTCATTCAAGGGCAGCAAGTCCTTTTATCAATCCTATTCCCTATAAAGCAATTGGTTTAGAGAGTTCAATTTTATGTGTAGTTTAGGGTAGACCTTTGACTCTAAAATAGGCCATACTGTGTAATAAATGGGATTGAGGTCGAGCGAGTAGAGCGTCCACTCAAAAGATGATATCTTGTCAAAAGCAATGCGCCTTACACCACTCTTGTCTTTTTGGCCATATGAACCGGTGTGGAGTTGAAGAAAAATGTCCAGTCTACATTGCTGAAGTGCTCTTAGGCCCACAGAAGTAAAACAACTTCTAAAATGTCCTGGTTCACTTTCTGATTCATTTTACGGTCCTCATCCACAAAAAAATAGAGATTTTTTGTCGCTTGTCCTGATTCCAACTTAAACCAAGCCTGACTTCGGATTTTGGCGATATCTAACACTTTCTAAGGTGCTTGGAGCGTCTACCAAGGGCGCCCATATGCAAAATTTTAAGGGGGGGGGGCTCTGATATTTTCCCCATGGTTTAGCAGGATATTTTCCCCATGGAAACCGACTTTAGTACAGATTAGAGCTAATAAAATTTAACATTTTTGATAACTAATTCATTAATGGCTGAAGAAAAAATGTTTTTACATTTTTAAAAAGAAAAAAGTATTAAAAGGAAGGAAGTTCTCGTTTCCAAAGGGGGGGGGCTTGAGTCCCCACTTTCCCCCTATATGGGAGCCTATGGTGTCTACAGACCAAATCCTATGGTTCTGGGGATATGAACCGGTTTCACGGTAAATCAGTGAAAGGTATCTCTTCCAGCGTGGACTTGCGGGCCCGTCTCAAACTTTTGTAGCATCTATGGAGTCATACGAATGCCTGAACTTTTTGGAACTTGCAAAACTTCTGTTTGAGCTGTTTTTTCCCTTAGTTGCACTTATCGATCACAAATTCCCACAAACGACTGCTCTCGTGGAAACCCGAGGATTTCATTGAACTCACTTTGGATGACCTGACGATTAACTGAAATGTTCCTGTTCGTTTTTGTACACTTTCCGGACACGGACTATCATTTCCAAGCCACTTGAAAAGGCATGCCGTTTCAAATACTGTTTTTCGAGGCACAACAAGCAAACGAACTGTCGTTCTACTTGGTTAAACAACTTAAAATAGCAGGTATTTCGCTTAAAATTGTAAGAAAACCGAAAAACAACGCATAAACTAGGTTTTATATTGTAAATTATTTCCTTATAAAGTGAGAAACAAAAATAAATTAGGTACTCATTAAAATGAAATTACCTTTCTTCAATTCGATGATACAATTTTTGTCTGATATTTTTTTTTACCGCACCCTGTATATTGTGCCGTGCTAAGCAAAAAAGGGGACTTTGCAGTTGGGCTCAAGCTGATATATTGTACTTTAAAGTGTAGCTCTTCCATATATTTGATTCAGGTGTATTTTTTTTTTTTTAAGAATTTTTCAAAACAATAACTCTTGATCAAATGACCCTAAAACATGTTATTTATTACGGGGCGCGGAAGCGCCCCGCCCCGCCAAGGAAACCAAACGTCAGCAGCCAACAGAAGCAAATCCACCGCCAAAGACGAAAGGAAATAAAAGCGACCAAGACCAAGATTACACGACAGAACAAGTTGGGGTTTTTTGGGTTTTTCAGCCCTCTGTATCTCAGCCCCATGAAAACCCCCGGAGTTGATTTTTGGTACACTCAATCTCTAGTGGTCCCTGACGCCGTAAACCAAAATACAATCCCCTGGACCATCAGGGGGAGGAGGTATTAAAGTTATAAAATCGCTGTTCAAAAATGTTTTCGCTTTCTTTGACAGGGTTACAGCCCAGACGAAAAAAGGAATCAAGCTGAAATTTCGCACACACATTCCTTGTGCCCTACTGATGTGCCTTTTGTGCCATTTGACCCCCCTTCCCTTCCCCCCTCGTTTTTACCCCCCAAATTGTACCTTTCCGGAGTTCTATCACAGCCCCCCGGGGGGCTACGGTAATGATTTTTTGTATACATATCCTTGGGGGGCCATTGAGTACATATACAAAAATTCAACCCCCAGGGACATCATGGGCCGGAGTTACTGAAGTTTGAAAATCACTAATTTTCCCTAAATTATCATGTACTTACTCTCAGCTCATAGGGTTTGTTTATCTCGGACTGCATTTGCAAGGTTAGAACAGATCTAACAGTTATTCCAATGTTGTCTTAGGAAATGAAATTCAACCAAGACTAAAAGATATCCAACAGTTGCAACTAGACGTTAAATCGCGGATATCACGAATTTGCCACAGCGACTGCGCATGCGCGCAGACTCAGCTCATTGGGCTTTCTGTTTTCAGAATCTATGTTGTTTGTTTATACTTAAGCAGAGAAACAAATTAATGAATGAGATTAGAATGCTGTCCTCCCCCCCCCCCTCCAAAGTTTTGCCGATACGAAATTTCCTTCCCCTGTTTTTCAGTTTTGATATATTTATGGAGGGAAGAAATTTTAAATGTCGGCGCGAAACTGGGGTTAAACCATTACAATATTTTACGTGACAAATTATATGAAACTGTACGCATATGAATACGACACATATATCTTTTTAATTGAAAGCGAAAAATAGCACTTTTTTATTGGTTTGCTTATTTTCTAAATTAATGGATTTTTCACAAACAACACATAATGAATTGAAAATATATGAAATACGTGTGTGGATATTCGTGCTTTGCAGTAATTTGTTAGCTGAAAAATTTTTTGCAATTAATTTAAGCAAGACTTTTAATGATCTTAGTCCGCGCGCAACATACGCATTCGCTATGGCAAATTTGGGATATCCGCGATTTGACATCGAGTAAAGTAATATAGATCTTCTGACACATTCAAATTTAAAGCATTTAATGACTTTTTTTTTTTTTTTTTTGCTTGGTGATAACATGCGTTATTTCGTTTTTCAAATGAACTTTTAAACAAAACTAGGTATTAACAAGACACAGACTTCTATCAAGAAAAAGATAAATCACCAAACAATTAAAATTATCCCAAAAAACGTAAAATAATCCACGATTGAAGAAAAAATGTAATTAAACAAAAAGTGAAAAGCTAGATTAAAATAGCCCTCAAGCTGTAAAACATTTAAAGAAACCTTCATGAAAATGTTGAATAATCTGTCAAATAAAGAAACTGTAATAGAATTTATTGCAAAGTTGTAAAATACTCGAAAACAATATGTTTTAAAATATAGTATTTTATTATCCAAGAAGTTTTCTTTGCAACAGAGAGGATACAAGGATTGCAATTAAATTTAAACCGCCCAATTCTCGAAAAATGAACGTAGAATCTTAATAGTCAGAAAATAACTTGACGTAAAATTAGGCTAGCCATTCTTGTTCCTTAAAAACACAAAACAGCGTTGTTTCAATTGAAAATTTTCTGATTTGAAGTTCTCAATTCTAAAAATACAGACAAAGTAATGATATCAATGCAAAAAGATGTGATATCTCATCAAAAACAACCCTGTTGTAAAAATTTCCCCGCCAAGAAAACCTTAACTTTTCCGCACAAAAAAGAAAACCAGCATCCTAAACTCAAAAACCCTCAGCCATAAAAAGTTATGATATCTAGTTTGCCCGAAAAGTATCTGCCAACTATCATCCTCCCTCTTCTCCTTTTTCATCACAGCTACTTCCATTAGAACCTTCACCCACCTTCAACTCCTCAGAAATATGGAAAGATCTTTTATCTTGTTTACCTTGTTTGGCGGGAAGCTTTTTCCTCACCAAGCAACCACTTTACTTTGAAACATTAATGGTTCGAGAAGTCAGACGATTCCTTAGAGTTGGACGAAACCTAAGAATTCGGGAAATCAAACTTAGCTTCAAATATTAGTTTCATTCTTTGCTTCAAATTTACCGACTACGACAGGATTTATTAGATCAATCAGATAATGTTAAGTGGTGATAATTCTGCAGTATCACTGCACGGATGTCCTGCCATATTATAAAATGAGAAAGTTAATTCGTGAACTTAACCAGATTTTGGCAATTGCATTTCTTGACTCTTTCAGAATTTCGAATTGTCTATTTACCTGTAAATGTACCGTGATTAGAAAAGTAAATTGATTGGGGTACAATCTCAACTCTATGACCGTAGACACGTTTAATGCATCGTTCTGATTTTTATACGCGATACGTTTGGAATAGTTTTTTTAAAATATGATTTTGCTCGCTTTTATGGAACACTAAACAAATATTCTATTTTTGGGAGCTCTGTTATTCCAATTATTTCTGGTAATTTTTATGATGTAAGAATTTTGGAAAGTTTTTTTTTTACATTTGTGTGCCTTAGTTTTAGCGTAGAGCGCTGTTCTACATATCAATTAAATGATTGAGTGCTATAGTCATCAATTATCAATTCAGTGCTAGCTCGGTTTCTAGAAATAAAATAATTTTGGTATAGAAATCCGTTGTTAAAATTCTATACGTATAAGAGAAGTCTACTGATAATATGTGGATAAGCAGTGGTATAAACAGGCACATTTAGCGAAATAGAGAGATTTTACCAATCTTTTCTGTACAGCAGGCGTTCTCAATTTTTTGAGCCCTCCCCCCCCCCCCCCCACTCAACATGCATGGTCATGATCGGAATTTGATACTGAAGTTGGTTAGGATAGCTGAAACTAATTGTTACATGAAAATCATGAAATAAGGGTGTCAAGGAACTAAATTCCAAACAATTTGAGTTTTCTAAGTGATGTAGGTATTTAATACCACTCACTTTTACGAGATCAGAGGGCGCATACAATTTTCAACCCGATATTTTGGCTTTGAATTCAAATGCTGTTAATTCCAGTTGCACACTGCTCATAAGAAATCGAGAACCAAAAAACCGGGAAACCAGAAAACCGGCAACTTTTTGCCGACTTTCACGCCATTTTTTAAAAAATACACATTTTCAGCAATTTTTGAAAAACTAAGCTTTTTTTTTTTGAAATACGTGAAAGAATATGAACTGCTTCTTAATAATATCATATTACTCACTCTAACTGGGGGAAATGTTTACAAAAACGAACTTCAAAGGGTTATCCTTTACGCGGGGCAAAATTTCCGAAATATTTTTTTGAATTAAGAAGTACACTCGCAAGTCGCAAATTTTCGTGTTTTATTTCAACTGAAAACCAAAGAAATGAATATTGTCGCATTCTAATGCAGTATTTTATTGAACGGCCTTTAAAAATTAAAGCCGTTTAGAGTGTAAGTGACGCCGCGAAATTGCTGGAAACGTCGAAATCCAGATTCGCGAATTTTCTGGATTGTTAGTTGATCGTGAAATCTAGAAATCGTTAAACGCAAGACTGTAATAAGGCTGCAAGAACTCCTAAATCAAATTCCTATTGATATTGCAAAAAAACAATAGTAATCAATAACCATAGTAAACGCAAACACAAAAACTTTATAAAATTTAAAAAAAAAAAAAACCGTGTTCATGAAAACAAATTTTTTCATACACTATAGCAGGAAAATCGCACATTTACGTTCAAAAACTGGTGTCTAGCCCTCCTATTCATTTTTTTTTTTCGTTTTAAAGCATCGAAAAGCGGTGGGTTTTTTCTTTTTCAGATTGAGAGAGAGAGAGAATGTGTGGATCTCAGGTCTTATGAAAAATTTGAAGATTTTTGGTGTTTAAATTATTCTTCCACTACACTGTTAAAAATTCAGGAAGATTTTCTGGTAATTGTTACTGTAAAATGGCGGACTTAACGCATCGCTGATATTTACGGTAATTTATACCGAAGAAATAAGCGATCCCAGCGCCAATTGGTTGCTGTGGCCAACCGAGGAAACCGTAAAATTTTACAGTAACATTTGATTTTTACGGTAATAGTTACTGACAACATGGATGCCAGTAACAATTACCGTAAATTTTCCGGAAAATTTCTAACAGTGTAGTAGTTTTTAATATGTCTGATTGTATTTATAATCATTTCTGAACTGTTTTCTTCTTATATTAATTTGTATTGCCATTTATTATAGTAATTTAAGTTTCATAAACATTCGGCCAACAGAGCTTTTTTGCGATCCAGAAAACCGGGAAATTCAGATATCCGGAATAGCGATGGTCCCGAACTTCCCGGATAATTGGTTCTTTACTGTACTATGATTATACGCTTTTCGTGTTTCAACTAATTAGGGGAAAGCTGAATTTTGGCAGGATGTTAATACATAAAGTACAGTGATCTCTCGCTTATACGCGACCTCTGTTATACGCGTTTTTCACTTCTGCGCGTTTTTCTCACGGGCCCGGCCAGCGATATAGGAAAACAATGTTAACTCTTGTTCATTTATACGCGAAACCTAAAATGCATTTTTCACTTACGCGCGATAAATTTTTTTCAATTTTAGTTAAATCGCCTAATTCACGCTTTGCTTATCGGAGGATTTGTACCCTTCTTGTTCTTTCTCTTGAAATACATTCACACGACGTTATTCCATTGTTCGGATTCTTCAAAGAAAGTGTTTTTTTTTTCTGCACAAGTGTGCAATAGGAGGTGGAATTAGTCTTGTGATTGACTTCGATAGGGGAGAGTCGGTTACATACAAAAAGGTTGACGTCACTAAAAATCGTGCTCAAGCAGTACGCGTTGACATAGCCTATCGAAAATCTTTTGCATCCTCGTAGACTATAGCACTGATCACGCGACATTTTTTTAGGTTTTGGGGAATTCACTTACGTACTGTACAGTGCATAAAAAATGACAAAACGTACAACTTCAAATTTGGCTTTTTTATTAAATCACAATGTATAAATTGAATTTATGTGCAAATTTATTCATTAGTATTAGTAGTATACTATTAGTATTACTATAACTGATGTTAACTTATTGCATTTAAGCTAATTTTTGGTTTTTCACTTATACGCGAATTTTACTTATGCGCGAAAATTTCGTTGTTCCGTTTGGTTGCGTATAAGAGAGAGATCACTGTATACACTAAAAAACCACAAAGTCCCGACCCCTACCCCTCTTGCTTTCCTCCCCACCCTCTCCAAAACACTTAGACCATCAAGAGTAATACTATGATTATACGCTTTTCTTTTCGCAACTAATTAAGATAAAGCTGATTTTTCGCTCAATGTTAATACATAAAGTGTACACTAATACCTTGACAGTCTCGACCCCAACCCCTCTTGCTGCTCCCCCCCCCCCTTCTTCTGAAACACTGCACACTGATCAGTTCAGTACTATAATTATACGCGTACGGCTTGAAAATTTATGATGTTATCGGAATGTTCCTTTTTTTATTTCACTCCAAACAATATTGTAAACCAGTGGTGCCCAACCTAAGGTCAAGGTGCCGTATCCGGCCCGGCGAAGCTGATCCGTGTTGCACGTTGTTTGTGAAATGTTACAACTCGAAGAGCACGATTAATGACAATGTTACAAATTGTTAGCCAAATATTTAGAAATTGGTTTCTGAAAACATTGTTGGGGACCACTGTTATGCACTAATTCTGAAAGATACATTTTTATGTAGATAGCTCAGTTTCACCATTTTAACAACTTAATCATATGCAGAAAACTCACAACAAAAACCAAAAAGTAACTTCAACAAATTAATAGCTTTTTATCATTACGTCTTGGAAAGAAATGTTTGAACAAAATTTATAGATAATAATATGATAATAATCATTTTCTTGAAATGGATCAACAATGTAATGACGTTCAACTTAAAGTTTTTACTACCATAATGCAATTATTTGTTACAAAAGTTTATAATTCGTTCGTGTCGGCGATAGTCTTCAAAATAATGTTAATGATTGGACAACTATTTAAGCTTCAAATAAATCAGGAACAATATATTTTAACAGAGATTACTTTCTCGCAGCGCATATTATTAAAGTTTAATATAACTTTTGGTAATATTTTTAAGTCTTATATAAGGGGCTATCTTCTAATATTTCGTTGGTTTGGTCCGAAATATTGTTACAGTGCATTAAACTAGTGTCCACACATAGACGTGCAATCGAACCTAGCTTTACAACAAATACAGTTTGAAACACGTTTTCAATTGCAAGATATTAATTGCAGAAGTTCACTTGAAGCAGAGGTAATCTTCATGAACTTAGAAATCAGTCTGTTGCATGAAGTATAATGCCAACCCCACTCTTCTGGGGGAAGTTTAAAATCCAACCAAGTTTGAATCTGGTGTTGACCCTAAAAATTCTGGTGGAAACCTTAAAAAGATGTTGACGAGTGACATTTGAAGTTGGTGGAAGTTTTGGTAAATGAAAAGTGGACTTTCGGGACATTTTCGCAATTACTTCAACACACAAACTTTTATTCAAACTTGGTTAGGTTTTAAATTTCCACTAGAAGAATGGGTTTGGAAATATATTTCAAGCAACAGACTGATTCCTAAGATCATGACAATTATCTCTGCTCCAAGTGGAATTCTCCTACTCATATCTTGCAACTGTAAAACATTGTGTTATAAACTGTAGCTGTCGTAAAACTGGGTTCGATTGTACGTCTATGTGTCAACACTGTAGTGGAATACATTATTACAATATTTCAGGCCAAGCCAATAAACTGTTAGATGACCCCTTACAGAAAAAAATTGTAGTTATAAAATCTTGATGCTGTTTTTTTTTTTTTTTTTTTTGTTGAATGCAACCTGTTTTTCAGAAACCAGTTGCAACATAGTCTTCGAGTAGCGGGAGGGGGGGAAGCAATAGGGGTAAGGGCTTTGTATTTTTTAGTGTATACTTTATACACTAACATCTTGAAAAAAAAAAAAAAAAAATCAGCTTTCCCCTATTTAGTTGGGACACGAAAAGCGTATAATCATAGTACTGCTCTTACAATGTTTCGGAAAGGGGGGGGGAGAAGAGGGGGGTCGAGAGTTTGTCTTATTTTAGTGTATACTTTTTGTACTAACATCTTGGAAAAACATCCGCTTTCCCCAAATTAGTTGCGACACGAAAAGCGCATAACCATAGTACTGCTCTTGCAATGTTTCGGTGGGGGTGGGGAGGAAAGCAAGAGGGGTGGGGGTCGTTACTTTGTATTTTTTTAGTGTGTACTTGATGTGCTAATAACCTGCAAAAATTTAGCTTTCCCTAAATTAGTTGCGACACGAAACCTTTGACTGGGCTAATTCCATAGATTTTAAGAAATAAGTAAAAATTTTTTAAAGTGGGTGTGTAATGGGGATAATAATAGGCTTAATGACGTAAGTTGTCGAATTAACATTTTTTCTCATTAAAAGTCATTCTCTGAAGTAAGCTGTTCATTTATCAAAAGTTTTACATTCTGAAATCCTTAGGTTATAAAGTTGCTAATAGTTACTCTAAATCTGGTTGGATGGAAGATACCATTGTAGAGAATGGTTCAATGGCATCTGAAAGACATGCAAGCCAGCTGACCTATGAAACTATAAAGCATGCTATCGATACTGAAATTATCATTTGCTTACCGCCTAATATGAGTCATACCATGCAACCCTAGAGCTGAATAAATAAATTGAAAACCAGTCTGATCAAACTTCCATTCCCACCAAGCTTATGTTGAAGTGCAATACCTACAGGAGATTGGGTTTTAGTTGAATACGGTGTTTAAGAAATTTAAAAAGTATTTTATTGCTCAATTTAGTAATTTATATCCTTGTGCTTATGTTGTAAAAATTCTTAAGAAGTCTTTGATGGGAAATTTTTTCACCTTACCCAATAAAGTGAAAATGGAGATTGAAGAAGAGATTATCCCCCAAAACCTGAGTCAGACAATCTTCAATAATCGTAGACATTATACCTTTATCTGCAGTGAAATTACAGACTCAGATTTTTACCCTTATATTAATATATTTTCGTGAAAAAAAATGAGAAAATTCCTCTTTTCACTCTGAAATTTAATTTAAAACAATACTACCCATTTTACCCCACCTCATGGGGTGGAATGTGTATAAAAACAGATTTTGAAACAATAGCTTTGTCACTAAATAATAAAATTATTTCAGTCATAATAACTATGGATATGTTAAGTGTATTGTTGAAATGTAAAAATTCAGTTAAGGTTTTTTAATTGTTGGATACCAAATTTGAATAATCTGATAATCATTTCAAAAATACCTGTTTTTATACCCATTGCACCCCACCTGAAAAAAAATTTCTTTTTTACCCTGTATGTCTTTTTCTTCTCTACACTGACTTCTGCCCTGAAAATGGCTATCATAGTTTAAAATTATTTTTATCCACTTCTTTAAAAACAAGAAAAACATGGCATGTATGTTAAATCTAAATATTTTTATTAAACTTCTAAAAATCACATTATCAAGCATTTTGTTGAAAACGACAACAGTTTACAATTTGAGCTCAGTTTCTTAGATTGGCAAGAAAAGCCGTGAAAGTTCTATAGTTTATCATTCATTCAGTCAGCCCAATTCTCCAAAAGCACAACAGCCTTTTGCAGGCCAAGGCTGACTCGCTGATTCACCTCCAGTTGAATATTAGTCACTATGGCCCTCCATCGATTGAGTCCCTCCAGCTTTAGGCCCTTTTCAACATCGTTCAACCATCGTGTAGGTGGTCGTCCTTTGCGTCCAGTATCTTCAATTTTTGAGAACTCTATTTTTGGTTGGGAAAATATCAGCGTATTTGCACAGATGGCCTAGCAGAATACGTGAGGCTTTTGTCCAAAAAGTTCCCTTGAGATTTCTTCTCTTTTTTTTAGGCTCGTAGAACTTAAATCGAGTAGCAATCCTACTAGAGTCCAGTTTCCAGAGTGGGGCCAAGGTAAAAACTAAACATCAGCAATAGATTTGAAGCAGCTGAAGAAAAAGGAATAAGGAACAATTAAATTTGTGGAAAACTACAGAGAAGCAAACTTAAGATTGTTAAGTATTTATTTACCTTTGAGGATGGGGGAACCCCAATAAAATTCGTGCTATTACAGCATAAAATTACAAAAAATTACTTCTGAATTCCCTCCTCGTTTAATTGTTGGGAGTGAGATAGTTTGAACTTAAATTCTTACTAGTGGAAATTTATCACAAAAATGAACCCATTTCAAAAGTAAATGTATCTCAAATCATATGAGGTAGTGAGAAGCAAAGGGATGTAAGTAGACCTTTTCAAGTTTCGAGTAAAACGCGTTTGAAGATAAGGTCCTAGGTAGATTTTCATTGAAATTGAATCGATTATATGAGAAAGGGCGTAAGTCCTACGGGAATTCATTGGACTTACGCCTTTTCTGAAAATGATAGATTCAAATTATGTTCTAAATCAAATTAAATAGCCTACCAGAGCTACAAGTACTATCTTTTGCCCCAAGACAGGGGAGAGGTTCACCTACAATTTGTACTCATTAACTCGAAATTTTTAATTTTGCCACTTCCATATCTTTGCTTCTCACTGCCTCATGTCACTCATGTTCTCGCCATGGCAGGGAATGTGAACGAAAGCAGAGCTGCGGTGAATCGCGTTGCACAGAGCAAAAGTTTTTTTTTTTTTTTTGGTTTGTTTATGCTTTCGTAGAGTTGAAGGAGAAATTAAGGGGGGGGGGTGCAGTTTCAAAAGTATTTGCTATTGATTTCAATCAAAAAGTGATTGTGGGATTTAATAAACTGTGCACCTATTGCCAGTTTTGTTCAAAAATATTTTCAAATTTTACTTCTTGAAATTTAAATTACTAATTCTGATTACAAGTGCTAAATCACTACTATCATGGCATCAAAATCCATTCGTTGTCACTTTTGCTTCCTTGCATTTTATAATTTATTACCAACCTGGAATACACATTAATTTGCCTACGCATTGCAAATTTCATAGGGTGAACTACAAATATACCAGAGTTAATTTAAAATCCATTTATTTGAAAAGATACGAGATGCAGAATAAAAAAAAAAAAATCCACGAAGCGATTCAAACTGACTTATCCAGAATCTATTGATTAGTTTCTCGTTGAAGACTAACTTATGCACTTTACTGTTTCACATAATGTCCAATTACATTTTAGTTATAAAGTGGGAAAATGCAAAACCTATTTTCTGCTTTAAAATCACCTCTAATAATTTCCAAAGAAAAAAGATTTTAAGACGTTATTTGTCAAAAACATAAGGTATTCCATTAAAAGAAGTTTTTCAAAAAACTGAAAAGCCACACAAGAATTTCGTAAAACGAATCAATAGTTAGCTTATTAGAACGTGTAGTGGAAAATTCTTGCACAAAATACAATGTAGTGGACTAGAGTTTGTTGAAAAAGGAATATCTTTTCTATCGCAATATGATCCATCTAGTTAAATAAGAGCGAACCGGTTCCGATGTCTATGGGTTGATTTTAATGTGTAATGCTGCAACATATCGCCTCCCAGGAAAGTGAAACAACTCGAAATTAGAGCAAAACGTACGTGCTATTGATTCAAATTTTTCTAAATTTGAGTATCTATTTTGCCGCAAAGCTCGCACAAAATTAGCTTTCATATCCGGTGCGTAGTGATGTAAAAACTATATTACCAAGTATGCATGATTAATTTAGACAAAAAAATTAGTCAGTTAACATCACTTCATAATGTTTTTGCGGGTATAGTAATATTTATGACGAAATCACTACAATCCACTACTGCGTGAAACCTTTATTTTCTCGAATTGCGTCTTTTGAGCTGCGTCACTTTTTTCAACTAAACAATTTACGCTATTAATAAGAAAAGTGTAACCAAAAAAATTAAATTTTCCAACTAATCCACAGTTTAGTCTATCTACGTCCCAAGAAGAGAAACAGCTCAATTTCAGCAAGAAACAGGATACAAGATGTGCGCAATTTCCCAATCTCAGTAAAATCTCAGACTGAAAAAAAAAAAAAAAAAAGGTACCCCTAAAAATCTGGAAAAACTCATTAAAATTTCAACCAAATAATTTACGGTATTAATAAAAACAAATTGTAGCTAAAATTTTAATTTACTAACTAATCCATTATGTAAGTCAACCAATGTCCCAAGAAGAGGAACGGCTTAAACTCTGCAAGAACCAGGACACAAGATGTGTGCAATTTCCAAACTCTGTAGCTTGCCTGACTCTGCATAAAACAAGTAAAGACAAGAAGAGCTCATTCAATTACAACTAAATAATGTACGTTTTTAATGAGAACATTTTACCTGAAAAATTAAATACACGATAGACCAGTAATCTTTGTCGTGATCATTAACCTAATTTGCATCATGTGGGTGTAGTTTTTTTTTCTTGTATGGGGTGTGAGAAAGTTGAAAATCCAAGTTTTTGACCTTGGTACCCTTCCGGTACACATAAAAGAAAAAACTTCTGAACTTTCGTACTTTTTTCAGATTTTCCTCATTTTGATCACAAAGTAGAGCGTTTTTGACAAACATCATTTACTTACGCTGACGGAAAGCGAATCCCAACACCAAGAAAAAACTATTGTAGAGTATTGAAATTTGGACAATGCATTCGCTTTGTTAACATGTTTAGTTGATTAAAGTTAAAATCACATTAATTTAAACTCTAGAAAATTCATTTCAGATGTAAAATTCTGTTGTATTAATTGCCGGTGTAACCTCCACAAATTTGAATGCAAACCTGTTAGCGTGCATACATTGTGTCATTACAGGTACCAAATATCACTTCTGATGTAAAGTTCTATGCTTGTTGCACTTGTTATGTTAATACCGGGGCCCTCAGTGCTGGCTGTGGATAATGGAGGTGTCTCATAATATTCCTATGTGCTCAATTGGAAACAGATCTAGGGATTTTGCAAGCCGAGGTACCCTCTGTAGATCACGTTACTTTGGACCAGCGCACAGTGGGGCGAAAACGCCAAAATGCGCTTAAAAGTGTTTTTAAACCTCCCTCGCTTATTTGTTTACTCAGGCATGTTATAATGGATTTTTCTCGATTTGTTTGGACTCAAAGTCCAAAGTTCGCAGGTTTACGCAGCTAATTCCTTTTGAGGGTATTTCTGCAGACCATTGGTGACTAATTAATATTAGTTTCTAAGAGGACATTTTTTTGTAGAGCGTTTAAAAAGAAATAACTTTGAAATCCCCAGTTTTCGGTTTTGATCAAAACCAACTGTCTGTTTGAATATTCGATTATTCTTTATTTTTGTTCTTTTACTATCGTCGGACACGAGAGAAATTAAATATACCCACCATTAATAAGAAAAAAATATATATATTGCTTCAAAGCAATTTGTTTAAATCCCCTTCATTCATGGTTCTTCACCTTCTAAAGGCTATCTTTAGCTTTGTAGTGGACGAAGGGCTCTAAAATTCTAGTTCTGATTGCCTAAATAGGCCTGTGCAAATATATTAATCCGCAATTTCTTGAATATAGAAAAAAATTACCCTTTTAAGCGGTTTTTGTCGTTTTCGCCCCACTGTGCAGCGGTGTGAGAGTGAGCGTTATCCTGTTGGAAAACTCCCCTTGGCAATACTACAGGTTGAAATGCCAGACTGACTTTAAAAAAATTTACAGTCAGAGTGTTTAGAATAACCAGTAGAGTGTTTTCACTGTAATAGGAAATCTCTCTTCAGGCCATAACTACTGGCGTAGGTACAGTGAGTCTAGGCCGCAAACAGTTTGGTTGCAGGAGTATCCCTGGCCTCCTTTTGAGCAACACACGGCCATCACTGGCACCAAGGCAGAATCTTCTTTCGTTAGAAAACACCGCGGATCCCTACTCCGGCCTCCAATGAGTTCTGACTTGACACCACTGGTGTTGCAAACAGCAGTCTTAGTGGCAGTGGAATACAGGCTACAGGGTGCCGTGAACAGACATCTGACAATTTGTTGTGTCACTGTGGTACCAACTGCAGCTTGATTTTCTGCGGTAGACGTAGTATGATGCTCCACAGCCGTACTCCGAATACGGCAGTCTTCCTTCCCAGTAAGGGGGCCTTGGCCGCCCGAAAACCGGTCCTCAGGGAGTACCTTCCCTGGACCACTGCCCCCGACAATCATACGCAATGGATACATTCCGGCCAAGTCTTTGTGCTATATCGCGGGAAGAAAACCCACCGTCTCATATCCCTATTGCACGACTTCCATCAAATTCGGAGAGTTGTTGATATTGACTTCGTCTTCTGAATGATTTTTTGCCTAAAATCAACTCAATCCGTCGAATTTTAACGAAAAATAACGTTCACGAATTTTACTTCACGCTTTTATAGCAACCCTAATTTATAAGTTCTAAGTGGCGATAAATTTGCTACAATTTAAAAACCAGAATGAGCTGGTTAGCCATAAGAGTTTTCGAGTTATGAATCTTCAAAATTTCTCAAATTCTTCGATTTTTAAAATTTTAAATTAATTTCCTTTTTTTATCATATATACAATTTTCTTATCTTAAATGACCTGTCTGATATGGATCAGTGCTGTAAATATATATTCTACAATGTACCAATATTAAAACGAAATAAATTCAATTACAAAAAAATGTATAAAAATTTCTGTTAAATAATACATAAATTTTTTGACCCTTTGTTTTAAGGATGGAAAGCGTAGAAAGGAGCAAGAAAAAAGGGTGAACGCTACACCACCCTTTCGTCTACCCTCTGCTCCCGCGTTTTTTTTTTTTTTTTTTTTTTGCTTTTTAAAGACAAACCTTGTTTGAATTTGCGCTTGCTAGGACGTTCGGTTCAACATTCCAAGCCGCCAAATTCGAGCGTAAAATCTAAGTTATGTCTCTTTCATCTGATGTTCATACTGTTACTGTTGGCAATAGACAAGCGACTATCGACCCTCTTATACAGTTTCACAGGATATGCGTTTCGAAGCAGTCTGATGAATTTAAGAAATTCTTCACATATGCGTTTCCAGCATTCTCGATGTCTCCATGCTCTCAAGAAGGAAGGGCAGGAAGTCCTTTCTATGCTGCTTTTTAACCAGACAATATTGATGAGTCACAAAACAAAACTCAAATTAGCGGTTGCCGATGGTGGCCATTTCCTTCACAAAGTGGCGAGGATCAAGTACATCTTGTCTCAGTTGATATCTGCCCAATATTTAAAACATTTCGAGGCACAGTGCGGTCAGAACAGCTGTATTATCAGATATTTGATCAGGCTCTGTTGGGTAACTGAGTAAGTATAAAAACCTTTTAAAGTAATTTTAAAAGGTCTGAACGTTATCCTCGAGCTCAGACATTTTACCCCCGCCCTCCTTCCCCTATGGCGAGTTTTGAGGAAACAACTACTCCTTAATATTTCTAAAGATTTTCTCTTATCGAATGATAAAAACAAAGGAAAATTCATCCAACTGCTGAAGGTGGACTTTGTTGTCAAACACAATAAGGATTTCATGTCAAAGAAGATGCTGACCCACTAATAACTACAGCTAGAAGAACCATTTAATTTCCAGATCGTAGTTATTGCAGGAGAGGAGGTAGTAATCTTGTTAGTTATCTTCACTGGTCGAAAATGTCCCGCACAAGCTATTATATACCTTAAGTGTGGAAGATGCAAAACGCCAGATTTCTTTTACTCAACCACCTCAACAACAGCATACAATCAGCTCGTCACTTCAGTCACGCCTTTTGTGACTGTGATTTCCCTTGTGTTTCTTCGGTTACGGGATACATGTTGCTTGAAATGCTATAGAGGCCATCAGAGGTTGCTGAGAAGTAAAAGCTGAAGTTTTAAATAATCCAGCCGCAACACTTGACTAAGTAGCTGAAATAGGGGACCTTTTTTGTGAAGAAGTAGTCCAATAGATTCCTCAACGACCTGTGCAGCCAAATCTTTACTAAGGCTGCAGCCAAGACAAGTTTCAAACTAGTTGGCAGCAATCGCTTCACACATACCACCAGGTACAGAAATAGCCTGATTACAGAAAAAATCTACTTTAACAGGAATGGGATACTACAGTCCAATGCGTTTCTCCGTAAATGATGTCGAGAGAAATAGCCTCCGCAAATATACTAAAGATGATACCCTGCAGTTGCAGGAAGGGATGCAGAAATAGTGCAGGAAGGCAGGTTTTAGGTATTCAATTGTCTGCAGAACTTGCAATGGCGTGTAATGTCAAAACCTGCCTGAAATTACGATAGACGTCGATGTCAATACCCATGATTTGGACTTTCTCAACGACGACATTGATAGGCTGCTCGACTCTCAAGTCAGCCAAGCTGCCGGAAGTACTATTGAAAAAGTCGAGGAACAAGTGTACGTGCACTAGCATTCCTATCATTGTTTTCCATTAGTTAATACTTTCCAATGTGTGCCGCATTTATATTAGGACTTCTTGACAAAGAATTGCTAGTGTGGAGTATGAAAAATATTTTTCGAAGACTAATTTCAAAAAAAGAAAAAAAAAGGAAGGTTGTTACATTCTAGCTTTATAATACCATTACTTAAATGTACAATCAGCCCTATATATAAGAGCATTGTCTTTAATATATTCCCTTATTTTGGGATAACCCACGAATGAGCATCTTCATTTCCTTTCAGGAGGTTCAGAGCGAGGAAAATGGTACTGAGGAAGACAAATTTGCGTCTTTGCTTGTACCTGGTTCTTTAAAAAGGAATAAACTTTAAATTCTCATTTGCTTATACTTTCATTACATATAAACTTTTTGCATACATTTACGGACAAAATTGTGGAAACCGCTTGAAAATAGTCGATTTCAGCGGTTTGACGTCTAATAACGCAATTTTTCTTGTATCAATACTATTAAACTATGTATGATTGGAAAGGGGATTCAATCAAGATTGTAAAGCAATAATATTTAAAAATAGTTTGTTGAACAGTATTTTTAAAGAAAAAAAGTGATAGACAAAAATTTTAACTATACCATTCTTAGTTGGCTAACGTTTAGCCTTAATTACAGCCTTACAACGCTTTCCCATGGAGTAAACCAAGTTGAGTTCTGGAGATTTTATAACTTGAGACCAAGATTGAACTACGGCTTTTGATAATTTGGTTTTACTGCTCTGTTCCTTTTGTCAAACAAGGTTCTTTAGTAGCCTCCACAGAATATTGAGTTAGTTCTGAGCTAATATCAAGCCACTCCATGCGTTGACTGCGATTATCTTGAAGTCACTTCTTGCACACACCAGCTACATGACATGGTGCTGAATCCTGTTGAAATATACACGCTTCAATATCTTGGAAAAGATCACGTGGAGAAGACAGAAATCTTGAGCCCAAGTATTATTCTTCTGTGTCTATGGGCACTTATATATCTTCTGATCACATCAATTCGATCAATACCTCTTGATGACTACAGCCTTAAGTTATAATACTAACTACAGTCTTAAGTTATAATACTGAAGGTGTAAGGCTCTCGGAATTGACTTCTACAATTCTTCTCCATACGTCTTTTATGTCATCTCTGCCAAACAGAGAGAATTTGGTCCCATTGGCTGCAAATTACACTATCCCGTTGTTTAGTTAACACGAGCTGTATCCCACATTTATCTTTTCAACTGTCAAGTTACATTGCACAATTTCACCTTGTATACACCGAGAGGATTTTATGTCACCTAGGCTTCTTTTAATTCTTCTATCATTACTAGGTGTTTTGAAACTTTTTCAGTTCGGTTTTCTCATAAACTAGTCTCTTCGCACCTGGTCAAAAATTTAGAAAGGCCGCGTTTGGTTAAATTTCTCCAATAGTTCTAATTTCTTCACAACTAGTCTTGCTTAACTAATGTTACTATTCCCTACCTATTACTGCTACCTTAGGTGAACGGTCAACGTTTTACACCATGTCTTCAATTTTGTACCGATTATTTTTTTTAATTACATTTCAAAAGCTCACTATTAAATCAACACAAAACGGAAAAGAAAATTGCAAAACACGCTGATAAATGTCCTGGTTTTTGCTGGCTCATTGCCGAAACAAGTTGATAAGGCTTCGTGATTACTCATGCTCATTTGCTGCATTCAAACGAAGGAATGCTGTTTTCAACAAGCGTGAGCCAATTGTGATTTTTCCGGTTATTTGGCAATAATTTGATATACTACAAATAATCAAACGAACGTCATTGCCTTGCAATCTTGAATAAATTACATTTCCAATGATACATAATTTTATAGTATTGATACAGAAAAAAATGGTGTTGTTAGACAATAAATGCCTAAACTTGACTCTTTTTCAAAAAGTTTTCACAATTTTGTCCACTACTGTAAATGTTCGTTAAATAAATTTCCTATTTCAATACCACTACTTCGGTTGTAAGCAGTATCCTCTCCCCCCCCTGCCAAAAAATCCTTTCCTTTCTCCAGATCCCCTGCCAAATTAAATATTTAGATAAATGTTTACTGTACCATGTCATATCAGACAGGTTATTGAAGACAATTGCATATAAGATGAAACAAGGGAATTGAAATTTTTCAATTTTGGAGAATTCACGAAAATTTGAAAATCTAACTCTAGAACTATTATGAAAAGCAAGCCTATTCTGGTTTCAAACTGTAACAAATGTTAACTATTTTAAATATGTAACCAATGTTGTTTCTCTTAAACGAGTTCCTTCATGGTCAAGATGCGAAAAAAATTCGGAAATACGAAAATTCAGCAGTTTTAGGAATTTTAGAAGTGTCCATGGGGGTTGCTGTGGTCGAATACTTATATTTTGCACTTTGATCACATGCCATGTAAAAAAAAAAATCTACCTCCACATGATACAACTTGGGAAGTACTAGGTTACTGGACTACGATGTAAGCCGATCAGTTACAAGAAGAGTATCGGCTCAAACTCAATAAAAAGCAGTATACAAGACTTTTCTATGTAGCGTCTCAGACTCAGAACAGGAAACCACTTAAAGACACTGAGAGCTCCATTAAAATTTCAACAAAACCATTTACATTATGAATAAGAAAATTGTAACTAAAAAATTTAATTTATTGACTTATCCCACGATGTTAGTCAACCAATCTCCCTAAAAGAACAACTGCTCAAACTCGGCAAGAAAGTGGGAACACGATGTGATCTTTCCCAAGCTCAGTAGCATCTGGCAATCTGCAAGAAACGAGATACCAAAGAAAGACAGGAAGATGTTACTCAATTCTCAAATAAATACTTTACGTACTGGGAAAAATATTATTGATACTGAATTTGTAGAAAAGTCTTACGGACCTAATGTTCCAAATGGAGCAGCGGCTAAAACGCCCAGCATCAGAATACAGTACTTGTCTACTGCTTGAGCTGTGTAGCATCTGAGACCCTGAAAGAAAGAACAAGAAACCCATTAAAGACAGAGATAACTCAATAAAATTTCAACCAAACAATTCACGGTATTAATAAGAAAATTGCAACTTTAAAAATTGGAATGAAAAACTTATCCCACGATAATAGTTAACCAATGTCCCTAGAAGAGTAACGGCTCCAACCCGCAAACAAACAGGGAACACGATGTTATTTTTCCCCAAGCTCATAAGCATCTGGCTCTTTGTAAGAAAAAAAGCACGACCTTTTTCAATTTTAGCTACATATTTTTTTGCATTAATAGGAATAAGATTATCGATAAACTGAATTTATAGAATAGTCTTACGGACCTAATGTTCCAGATGGAGTAGCGGCTGAATCTCCCAGCAACTGGATAGAAGATTTGTCTACTGCTTGAGCTGTGTAGCATTTCACACCCTGAAACAAAAAGGAACCCCTAAAGAAGGGAGAGTTCATTAAAATTTCTACCAAACAACTTACGGTATTTTAATAAGCAGTTTAAAACTACAAAAATTGGATTGAAAAACTTATCCCACGATGTTAGTCAACCAATGTCCCTAGAAGAGTAACGGCTTCAACCCGGAAAAAAAAAACAAGGGACACGATGTCATGTTTCCCAAGCTCATAAGCATATGGCTCTCTGTAAGAAAAAAGGCACGACATAAAGACCTTTTCCTAATTTTTAACTGAATAGTTTTTTGTATTAGTGGGAATAACGTTATTTATAAACTGAATTAATAGAATAGTCTTACGCACCTAATGTTCCAAGTGGAGTATCGGCTAAAACTCCCAGCAACTGGATACAAAAAAAAAAGGTGTACTTCTTGAGCTGTGTAGCATCTCAGACCCTGAAAGAACAAGAAACCCCTAAAGACAGGGAGAGCTGACTAAAATTTCAACCAAACAATTTACGGTATCAAAAATAAATGAACTAAAAAATTGAATTTATAAACTTAGCCCACGATGTTAGTCGAGCAGTGCCTCAAGAAGAGGCAAGTCTAACTCTGCAAAAGACAGGATACAAGATTTTTGAAATTTGCCAAGCTCAGCACTACTTCAGACTGCAAGGAAAGTTATTTGACCATTACGCCCTTATTCTGTCCCTTTAATTCTTGTTAGACATTTAAACCGCCAATCGAATCCTTCAGCCAAAAAAAACTTCAATCTGCTTGGGAATACGGGAGTGCGAGTACACTCAATTTGTAAATAAACATCTTACAATATTAGATAGCAAAATTACGACAGAAAATTTTAACTTAGAAACTTATCCAGTTTTACGAAACACGTTCCAAATGCACGCAGCAGCCTTCTCAATCTGCAAGACACAAGTCATTAGATAACATTTAGACAAAATTAGCCAATATGCAGTTAAAGTTGAATTGAAAAAAAAAAAGTTTAATGAATAGACAAGCACTGTATCAAACCGTCTACTACATATCACGAACAATGAAAATTGCAAGAGACACAAATACATAATTATATTATATATTTTTAATTACAAGATCCAATATTTTATAATATACATTTACAACACTAAATATTTCCGTAGTAAAGTTGCTATCTTTTGTAGATACAATTTTCCAACTTCTTCCAAATGTTGAAATGGCGATGCCCAGAATGTGGTCATGAATACACAAACTTGTGTATCCGGTGATGGTGCTGCCATCTATCGGTATATAAAATAATGGAGGCAAGGCACTTAGTATGCAGCCCTCGACATAAAAATGCAGTTGAAGTCAGTTGTGACTCTGAATCGAATCGAACTTGTGTATCGTTAAAAGCCGCCTACAACTAGTAACCAAAAATTGCCGAAATCTTTGTTATGCCGCAAAAATGGCTGAATTTCGCATATTATAATTTTCTACGTAATTTTTTGTACTCTTATCATATGGCTTGGTGTCCTCACCAAGACTTATCAAAACACCAGATATTTAAAAAAAATTAAAATCAAAAATGCTTGGCACCCTTACCGAGTCATACATTGCCCAGGGAAAAGAAATTGGTTCCTGAAGTATCTAACGGGATGGTTGAGTTAGTCTGGATAGTAGGACTCGACCGATGGTTCAACAATTTAGCCATTGGCATCGGCGGCCGATGTTAACTTGCGGGAAACATCGGCCTTAAAAAACATCGAAAAGCCGATGGAATTGGCCGATGTTTTTGAAAAAAAAAAGGACTTCTGCTGTATTACTTTTTAATACAAAGTAAATGGCGTTATTGTTCTCATATAAAATTTACTTAAATTTCAGTATGAATTTCTATTTTTAGTCATCCCTAGAAGAGTTTTTAATGCTACATTCAGGTACAAAACAAATTAATTATTGCGTTGTTTCTTGCAGCAGGACGTACGTATGTATCTGTCATAAGTCATAACTCAAAAATGATAATCTGTAGAAGGTTAAAGTTTTTTATGTGGGGTCTGCGGACGTTCCAGTTGTGCACTTCCCTTTTTGTTTTCGATCGGGTGTTCTGAAAAGCCTGTTTACACATTTTTTGTGGCTGTTAATTACTTATTTCAATGTAAAACTAATATAGCGTCTCAGACTGACGAACATTTGGTGATATATTGCCGAACTGGAGACTATGGAAACAAATATGAGATGGTTAAGCAGATTTTTGTGTCATTTTATTAGATTCCAGTTGAACCGACGGTAATTTTTAATTTTTCGATATTTGTAGTATGAATCACAGTAATGCAGTCTTTTCTATATCGCTTCGGCGGAGTTACAAGTTTGAGACCCGTCGAAATACATTTTGGGGATCACAGAAGTTGTAAAACATTTATCATTCGCATTTTTGTAACTCCTTCGGTGGCCCTATGGTTATGGCCTCTCGCGCAATTGCAACATTTGCTATATTTTAAATCCGCCATTGCACGTCAAAACAAACTCGGGTGCAAGTTTTGAAAGGATTTTCTGCTCAATGTTTATGATTATTTTGAACTCTATTTTTACGACTATTTTTTTGAATTTCTGAGAACACTTGGGTGACCCTCCTCCCACTCCCTCAATTTCTGAAATAAACTCTAGCTGTACTTCTGAGTTGTTTAAAACTAACACCATTCATAAAATTTGAGATTTTTTTTTTCAAACTTTATCTATTGTTTAGAAAGAATTTAGGGCATTAATGTAAGAAATTGATTGAAGACGTTTTGAATGGTGACATAATTCGGAAATCAAAGGGACTTTTGATTTTTTTTTTTTTTCGGAAGTGCTGAAGTAGATTCAGAAACTCTTCCGAGGCGTTGGTGGTAGCTGTTCTGTACTAAAAAAATGAGGCAGAGGTTGGGGCCGAAGTGTGATCTACTCCAAAATCAGAGGGTGAACCCCCTAACCCTACCTCGTCGTTTCAAGCATTTCTTAAATATTTAGCGATTATTTATTTTGGTCAAGAAATGTCATTTTGCGTATTTCTCATACTTGTTTCACCTATATTTCGTAAATTGCCATCTTTTTTGCATCATTAATAGCGATTGACTTTTTTTCTGTTGTAAGTAACTATTTTTATGTATTTATATAAAATCAATGAATAAGTTATTTTCGTGTTTTATAGAAAAATTTCAAGGATTTTCTATTATGCAATTTTTCAAATTTCAGAAAATTATTGTTAAATTGAAAAATTTAATTTGAACTTGTTTGTAAAGCTTCATAAAAGATTAAACAATCAAATTGTTCAATACTATGTGTGCAAACATCAGATCAAGTAGTATATGTATTCAGTTATTAACTTGGTGTAAATATTGAGTTTGTTTATTGTACCTGCGTTTTAAAAACCTTGCTCTTTTCATGGATTTTTTTTTTTTTCAGCAAAATGTATGTCACTGTTATAGCTTTTATGAAAAATGCAAACTTTTCTATTCATAAATTTTAAATAAATATAAAAATATTACTATTTTGATTTAATATTGTAATTTATCTGTTACCTTTTTTGTTTAATTTGATGACTAAAAAATGTCTACGTGCAATCTTTCACTTTAATTGCGTAATTTGTTGACGGTTTCATAGTTCGATTCTTAATTTTTTTTTGAATGATTAAACTACGTAATTTAATTTTTTAAAACTATGTTTAGTGTACCTAAATCCATGCATTATTGCAACATTGCTGAAATCTTAGTTATATGCTCAATTCAAAAAAAAAAAAAAAAAAAATCAATTGGTTATTAAACAGTCTCTGTTTTTCTTCCTTCTTTTTTTGGCTTTTGTTCTTTCTCTTTCATCATACAGCAGTCAAAAAAGGAGAAGCATAACTACACCCTATACAGATTGTACGTAGTACGATGCAAAAGTTCAGGGACAAGCTGTACAAAATCTTACCCAGAATAGTCCACATTACCGAAGCACATCCACCTTCAAAAGGTCGCCTTAAGGGACTATTTACTTCTGCCAGTGTTCATATAACTTTTGGAAACACTCCTGGAAGCCATTTTTCGCTACATTCTATGATGCAGCTTCATCTTCTCCTGACGGAAAAAAGCGACGTCTATGCAATTTTTTTTTTGCTGGGAACAGGTAAAAGTCACACGAAGCTAAGTCCGACGAAACGATATGTTATTTGTTTGTCGTACCAGAGTATTGACCAATCGACCCGTACATCTTCAACATGAAAGTCGCCTTCTTCCCCACGATGAAGTTAAAGCAGCAGCGCAAGAGGCCTTACAGGAATTTGCGAAAAATGTCTTCCAGGAGTGCTTCTAAAAGCTATACGAACGTTGGCAGAAGTGCATAATCGTTCAAGGTGACTATTTTGTAGATAGATATATGTTTCGGTAATGTGAACTATTCAGGGTATTATCAGGACGATAATTAACTGAGGAGGCGTTCAAAATGGATATTTGGTTATCTATATGTTCTTAGGTACAGTCATAGAAAAAAAAAAAACGAAACACTCGATCGTATTCAAAGACTGTTAACACTAGAGACACGTGTAAGGTGTTGTTGTTTCAGGAATAAAGAGTTCTACATAATTATGTTAAAAATTGTTGTTAAGGGGTCGTCTTCATATTAAAACGAACATCAACTTCAAATTTTTCAATGAGAACCCCCTTTTTTTATAACAAGTTGGTGATCAGCATCCCTTTTTAACTTTGTATACAAAATTTTGTTGAATTCTATCCAGCCGTTACTTCAGAATCGAGTTTTGAAAAATTCCTCTCGTAATGTTAAAACGTAATTTGATATTTTTTCTCATAACACAAAGACTAGATTGGGCACGGCGAAGATTGTATTTTATGTCAAAATATGAATCGACCCAATAATGAAAACATCCTTTTCAACAACAAAAATGAAAATTTAATTTTTTTATGAATTATTATAATATTTTTTGAAAAAAATATGATCTGAAACCATATTAAATTTTAACAGAGAAACAATCTAGAAGAGCTCTTATGAGGAAATCCAAAATTTGAGCTCAAAATATGCAGTAGTTTTCGCGCTATGCTTAAAAACTCATTTTTTCCCACTTTAGGGGACCGTATACATTTTTAAAACAGAAATTATGAAAGTTAGTTTCTTCGTAAAAAATGAAAAAAATTGTTCAACAAAATAAGCAAACCAATTATAACGTGGTTTTTCTGCATTAGAGTTACGTCTATGATTTTTTTAAATGTATAAATGTATTCGCTGTCTCTGCAGAAGAACAACACAATATTGCAACCTTCATTTTTTTTGTGGCTATCGTTCAAACGTCAATGTGTAAATAATGCGAAACACTACTTCATTGTCCAATAAAATAATATTTTACAGAACTTTTAAAATTAAAAGCTACACTTAAATTTTGTCTTTTTTTTTTTTTTCTTTCTGCGTTTAGCCATGGCCTTTTGTAAAACATTAACTCAAAAAAACAAAAATTAACATGCACCAACTTTTTCATAGAAACATACAATAAAACCTCATTTTCTTGCTAGTCATGTTGCAATAGGCAGTGTGGAATTAATGGCTCTTACCGGTGATAATTTGCTAAAAGGAAAAACTATTACCTCGTCTAAATCGGGAAAAAGCACTCGAAAAATAGCCGACCGTGTGAAATTTCCTCTTTAACAGTATCCAGATGGGTCAATAGGTAATATTTTCTTTTAGATAAGTTCGCTTTTTTTTTTAGGATTTTTTTTTTTTTTTTGTAAAGTGTTTGAATAATTTTCAATGTGTTAAGATCTAGGAGAGGATATGTCAGTCGCAGTAGTGGGCCGCGTGCATTGAGCCCGTATTCTGCCCGAAAGTAGTAGTTATGGCTAATTGTGAACTTTTTTTTTTAATTCGTCAAATATTTAACAAAGCATTAATATGGGTGTCAGATTAAGTTGAGTTTTTTTCTTTTCTTAATTATAATTTAAATATTTTTTTTCTACTTTCTTTCTCTGTCATTGTCCGTGCATTTCATATTAAAATCATTCTCGCAAGACAAAGATAAAATTTCAAATTATTTTCTTCTTTTTTGAATAACATGGAAAAATATGGAAAAGAAAGAAAGTTATAATAAATTATTGTTATCAACTACTAAATGCCTATCTTATTAAATGCATGTTTTTCAGAATTCAACATCTGAATATTCGCCTCCAACGTTATGACACTGGAACTAATTCTACCTTCTGATCTTATTCTTACAGCAACCAACGAGACACATACACCAGCTTCGCGGGATATGGCCCGCGTCTTCACTGCGATATAATTGCGATTTGGTTATCCCATTCGATGACGGTTGTGAATCCTAATAAGCACAACAGCCCTGAACCAAGCTGAACTGAACAATAAAGCAGGTTTCAGGTCATTAAAGTTGAGAGTGCCTAAAAACTGGTGGATGAAGAAAATTTATCTCACCAGTGAGATGCCGTAAACATACAGAAGATAAATTTACTTTACCTACCAGTTTATTCGCACTCTCAGCTTCAATGAGGTGACTTTTGCATCCCGCCACAGCAAGATGGAACTTGTAGTCTCTGGTTCGCTTAAATCGACTGTCGGGTACGCTGCGTGTAGTTTTGCTACAGGTACGACAGTCTGAGGCCCGATACTATGGAAAATGTTTGTTTACAAGTATATGGTGCGCGATACAGAATTAAATAATGATAAGCTTTGTTTGCAAGCGCAAAGTTACGAAATTAGAGAAATGACAAGAAGTCTAATTTTGGTTCCCCTTGGTTTAAGATAAAATAACTTTTGTCTTTTTAAATTACGGGTTGGACCATCTCGAATCTCGTTGCTAGAAACAGCATTGGGAAATTACTTTCCTAAATTGCTTTTAAGAGCAATTACATGTTTAATTAAAACTGCCAATTGTGTTATGCTTTTTAATTAATACCACGCATTATGATCTTGCGCATCAAATTTAGATTTTAAACAAATTCTCGTTTTTTGATTACAAAAAAGCCGCTAAAACAATTACTGTGTTTGTCCACTGTGTTAATTCAAATAACCAAATTTTTCGAGTATGAACGGTTTGCTCATTAACGGGTATTTATATTCTCCTGTTTCTGTTTTATTTTTTAGATTGTTACTTCGTTCATTTTATGTATTTCGAGAAAATTTTCATGGAATAAATGGACCTTGCTTCGCTCGTGTCTCCAATCTATTTAATGCTGCGTCTTCCCACGTTGTGCGGTATATTTTTTTATATTTTTGTGTGCGATGGCCCAAATTTCTGCCGATGTTCTGCGAAACTAAAAACGCGCAACTCCATTTTACATCAAAGACTTTCTATTTATTCCAAAATAAACCAGTAACATAGGTGAAATACATTTATCAAACATATTCACATCATGACTCTAGGTATAAGGTTGGATATTTACATTTCTATGAGGTTTGAATGATTATATAAGCAATCTAATAGGTTCGTATTAGTAAAAGTCAAAAAGTTCCATTACTTTTAATTTGTCATTACTCGATTTATTAAACAACGATCTATACGATGGACCAGCCAATCCCCATCCGTCTTTCTTAGGTTAATCCAGAAAGACAAAAATCTATAAATATTTTAACTTGTTTTTTTTTTTTCAAAAAAAAAAAAAAGTTTTCGATCGTAAATTGCTTTTTGGAGCTCATTATCGGCCAAAAAGTATCGAATTACGGAAAAAAAGAGAACTCAAAAAAATCAGGCATTGAGCTGGATAATCTCGAACTTTTTTTTTGTTTACACTCCGTCACTTGATAAGCCGTGACCTTGAAAGAAGCGTTTTCAATGTGGTGACGGTCCCTAAAACGTTTTTCGTTAATAACTCCTGTTCTACTGCACAGAATTCAATGAAATTTCGTACATTGGCTGCATTTTGCTGTCTAAACATAATTATGTAGCAAAAAATAGGGGTTCCTATTTGAAAATCAAAAGTTGGTGCTAATTTTGCTTTGTATATGGTCCCTTATCAAAATTTTACCTAAGTAGTTTTAAAGAAGACTTTAAACCAAGACGGATGACACCTTTCTTTCCTTTCTAGCATGTATAATGGCCGAATAATTAAAAGTGTTTCGTTTTTTTTTTCTATGACTGTACATATGTATGTACAGATGGGCCGAAAAAGCTTATGAAGTATAAATTTGGTGATAGTAAAATAAAAATTTTGGTCGAAATCTGATTTCTTTTTTTTGGGGGGGGGGGATTACAATTCTTTATTCGCAGAAAGGAAGTAATGAGAAATGAATCAATGATCCTTTAAATCCTTGACAATCTTATCAATTTATTTCTGTTTGATGTTTTTTTTGCCATCGGCCAACAGCATCGGCCATCGGCCATTTGGAGGAAAACAATCGGCCATCGGCCATCTTTGAACAATCGGCCAACAATCGGCATCGGCCCATCGGCCAAAAAAATGCCATCGGTCGAGCCCTACTGAATAGTTAAGTACTGATTTAACTGCTTCACGTTTCTTTTTGTCGATGAATTCAATTTACATAGCAAATCCATCTTTTTCGTCTGTGGATACCTGAAACAACATAGGGCAGCCACATTTTTCTTGATACATATTTATTCCTATTTTTACTTCCTTTTACAAAAATGGAAGTACTGTGTTCGGGAAAAAAAATTTCACTCAAAAAACCGGCTTTAATTTCCATTTCGCTCAACTCTGAATAAATGTTGAGTTTATTTTTCCACCCGACCACATAAGGATAAATGCCTAAGAACGTATAGACCCCCGAAACATCCAGTTTGACAATCCCCGAGTTAATTACAACGTGTTTTCTCGTGACGTTAGTACGTACGTATATGTGCGTATGTATGTCGTATAACTGAAAAACGGTATGTCTTTGAGAGTTGAAATTTGGTACGTAGACTCCTAGTAGGGTCTAGTTGTGCACTTCCCCTTCTGATTGCATTCGGGTGTTTCTAAAGGGGTCATTGCACCTTTTTTTGGGGGGGGGGGAATCTTTGTTAATTTCGATGCAAACTCAAGTGGTGTTATAATTTGGCGGACACTTGGCGATCTATCGGCAGTCTTTTGGTTGCCAAGTTTTGTCGCCAACTTATCGACAAATTTGCGGATATTTTTTTAAAATCTGGTTTCAATTTGGCCACTGTTGGTGATATTTAGAGACACATTAAAATTGCCAATAATGGGGAAATAACATTAAATTGGTGTAAAAGGAAGTCATTTGATGCACAAACAGCTCGTTAATTTCTAATTTCCTAAAAAAATAAATGAATTATTTCTTACTCGATGAAAATAATTGAATTAAAAATACTAATTCTTCATTCTTAAGAGGTCACCATTACCTTCATAACATTTTCTAATTTGCGTAAATTATGTTATTCTTTGAAACCTTTGCACGCACACTTAGCAATCAATAATTCCATTTTCAAAAATTTAAAATATTGTCCAATTTTTAAAAATTTAAAATTTAGGAATTTTTTAAAAAAATTTTGTTTTTTTTTTTTTTTGTTTAAAAAAGTTTTTGTTAAACTATCATAATAATTCTCTTTAAAAACATGTGCATTCTCTTCCTTATATAGTTATTAGAAAATTTTCTACGATTAATTCTGTAAAAATCGCAAACATTTCTTTAAAAAATGTTTTTAAGGCATAACATGCTCCAAACATTTTAGTAAATTATAAAATGCTTATCAAATGCACAGTTTTGATAAATATATTCTTCTGACAAAAAAAAAAAAGACTACTTTAAAGCTTGATCTTTAATAGAAAAAAAAAACCTTAAAGAATCCTGTAACATGAAAACACACCCACAAAAATAGCGATCATCGAGAAAAAGGAATTTAAAGTTTTTCTTTTGCATAAGAACACATAGCGAGCATGGCCTAAAACCATTCATAACATTTTAAATTCTAGTACTAAAGCTTTAAAACTTTTCCCCAGCATTTGGAATACGTGTTAGTTTTGAAATAAGCATGAAAAAAATTGATCGTTTGGTCATTTTTGAGGAACTGTAACCGCTTAAAAAGAACAAATAAAACAAAAATAAAAACTTATTCATTAAATTTTTCAACTGAGAAAAAACCCTCCCCAACCCTTCACCTTTTCAAAATCAATCCGATCATATAACATGCCTAAGCTCCCACAACCACGCAGACTGCCGAATGATTCAGAAAACGGAATACGTGTACCAAATAACATAATAAAGTTCTAAATATTCATACACATCAAAACGCACTGAAACGCTTCAGTGATATGCGACTGAAATAACTACCGAAAGATGTTGTGGGAAGTCTAAGATTTCTTTTCCTAAAAGAGAGTTAACTTTAAATGAAAAAAACAGTCATTTGCAAATTATATATTCTTGGGGGAGATCGGGGATACTTGATTCCACAGCTAAAGTAGATATTTCAAACCTGACAATTAAGTTAAGGTTATACTTGTACACAAAAACTGGCAATACTTGTTTTTTTTTTCAGCTATTTTGTTTTGGAGTATTTGTTTTATCTTGAGCAGCTTTTGTTTTAGCTCAAGAAATAATTGTCCGATTGTGTCATGGGAAACTTTTTTTAGAAAAGCATTCTGAAGTTTACCTTATCCGTTATATACAACTTAAAAAAATATAGAAGTGTAATAATAAAGTATGGACAGTCTTGAGACATATTTTTAGTAAATTGCCACTGATTGTTGATAATAGAACAAGTATATTTGTAAAAATCTCATGTTATGGATACTTGATCCTTTCGTTTAGAGGGATACATGATCCCAGAAATCAAGTATCCATATGACAATACAAACACAATGAAAACAATATAAATGCCAAATAAAACTGCAGATATTTCCGAATGGCGATTTCGTTGAATCGCAAGATAAAAATCGAGATTAAGAGATTTGTTTTTGTGGAAGGTCTCAGTGACCTATGAGAGCGCTCTCGGACATGATTACATCAAAAGTCCGACCCTGCTGTTTACACGATTGCCACTGAGTTCCGCTCTGAGAATAGTTGCTTTAGTAGAATTCAATATGAAAAATATCCTCCGAACTAATCACCAGATACAGAAATTAGTTTGAAATAATCTTCCTTCAAGAAAAAATAGCATTTATATCATTTTAATACAATGATACTTTTGATAAATAGGACATATCCTGGCTCGCATTATGTAAGCCGGATCACTCAGTTGAGGCTAGAATCATGCGCGGTGCTAATTTCCCGAAAATTCTTCCTAAGCCCTTGAAAAAAACAAAATGAATCAAAGGGACCCTTCTCTTGCAAAAATTGCGATCGCAAAAATTTAAATCGTCGTTTAAAAATATGAACGTCACATATTTCTATTCTTAAATTTATTTATTATTTTATCTTCCAACTTTTTTAAGCGCTTAATTTTAAAAGAAAAAGAAAAGAATGCGGTAAAATACCGTCTCCCTCTTTTTTCGAAAAGTGAAAGGTTAGTTTGCTAACGAATTTTATTTAATTTTTTCGCTCAAGGGGAATGAGAGGAAATAGAGTGTATAGTCTTTTCTTTAATGAAATAGTCACCGTTTTTTTTTTTTTTACAAATTATTACAAAACTGGAGTTTTTACCCCAAATCTTCTTTAAAATAGTCGCCAGTCTCTTTTGCTTCAAAATAGTAGCTTTAGTCGCTTTTTTAGATGCCAGTGGCAGCCCAGTGGTTAAAGAGTGAATTTTGAGTTACCATTGTTCAGAAAGAAAATGTTCTGCCCGAAAAACCCAACTCTGACTAAAAATAAAACGCTTAAAGGTTTTCATTTACTATCAAAGTACTTGGTTTTCATTAGGTTAAAAAAATGCATGAACTTTTTTTTTTTAATTTCATGGAATATAGAAAAATGCCTATTAAGTAAACTAGGCAACCCATGTCCCCCTTCTTCTAAAATCTATCATTATATTAGTAATGAGAAAATAGTGAAAAACCAACCGAAATAAAGCACAAAATCTGAAGAAAATATAGCATATAGCTATTTCATCAGAATTTGCTTTATTTACGTTGGTTTTTCACTTTTATCATCAATAGCAAAACTTCATCTTCATTCAAAATTTCAAGATAACTAATTTTCAACATTTAAGATTGATTAGAAATCAAAATATATGACGGTGGAAACAGGAAACCGAACGAATAGGCGTTCGCAATTCGTGGTTGCAAAAAACAATTTAAAATCAAGATAATTTAAATTCATTTTTTTTAACGTCTTAAATTCAAATTATGTTCCTTGCAATCGCGAATTGCGATAGGACCCTACTCGTTGAGTTTCTTGTTTCTACAAATGGAATGAAATAGAAATTAGAAAAAAAATTCGCAATCGTCAATTAATTTATTAAACACGGCAAGCACTAAAATCAGTTTTTCAAAACGAATAATGAAAATTAAGACTAACGACAATATTTAAGTTTAAGAGCACCTAAAGTCTAGCATTATTTCAGAAAAAGTTGATGTTGTAACGAAAGTCAAGTCACCGCTTATATCATCTGCACAACTTTTTTTTCTTTCTTTGCCGGAAACTCCCGTTACAACCATTAAATGAAATGCGTAAAAAGAAAAAAAAATTAGGATTAAAAATTATCGTCTGTCCTTTGGAAATACCATAACAGAATTTCTAAATAATTAAAACTTTTACGGTTTTCCTCTTTTTTTTTAAAATATTCTTTTTTTTTTTCTTTTATCAGTACTATGTAAATTTGAATACAGTGATAATCTTTTACATAAACTGAGAAACAAAATATGTTTTCCAATCAAATTCAAGTATAGAAATTAGGTATTTTTGAAACAAATAAGACAAAAAAAAAAGCTTTTAATATAAATAGACTTTTCAGATCATAATAGTACTTGCATAGTCTTTTCAACCATTAATATTGCCTCCTGATGACAAGAAACCAAAACAAATTTAAACCTATTAACACACTTTGTCCATTCGCATACATCCCCTTAAGAGCTCTCTCGCTGACGTCATAAAATCTACAAAAACCGTGATTTTTCAAAACTTTATAACTGTCAATTTTGGTTGCAAAATACTGATTTTTTTTTGTTTTGAATGTTGTTGTATAAAGAATATTGTACTAAATATAATCGTTAACACTGGGAAACTGTATAAAAAGTTGGATTTCTTAAATTTTTCAAAATTTGATTTCACAAAAATGTCATGAAATTGAAATTTTTTACGGAATTTAAAGATTTTTTCCAATTGGAACTATATGCTTTTCTCGAACGGTTTAGAAATTAGCTATTGGTCCACGATTAGGGTAGACACCCTGTATATTATGTTTATAGATGTAAGTAAATTACTAACTACAAATTTTTAAAGATTTAAAAAAAAAATGATTCAAACCAAAAGAATTCCATTTAAATCAAAAGAATTCGATAAAAATGAAAAAAAAAATTTTCTTTTAAATAAAAAAGTCACTAAGCTTGGTTGAATAAATTAGCATGAATAAACACAAACAACTAATGTTACTCTATATACGCTTGAAATGGAGCAACATTTAATAAAAATTAAATAAATTTGCTTTAATTAAATGTGTTACTTTAGGTAGGATATTCCTTCCATTGGCATAAACTAAATGCTGTTTTAGTGAATTTAGCTTTAATACTGAAAACATTTTCAAATTCAACAAGACGAATTTAAGATTAAGGAGCTGGATGTTTTTTTGAATCATTTTAAATTACACGTAAAATGAAATTTCTGAAATTTGAAATTTCTATTTTCTTTTCCAGAAATGCTTCAAGAAATTGTGCTCTAAATGGAGAACATTTAATTGTGTATTCACACGCAACACTGCGCACACAAAATTATCCAATTTGACTAATTTTCGAATTTACTAAAGTCGTACTAAAGTAGCGTCGGAATTGCAAGTGTTTTTCGCAACGATGCAGATCATTACTGTAAGCAGGGCTGAATTTACGTGTGGGCTAATTTGGCTAAATTACTAGGCCACAAGTTTGTAAATTAAGTTTTTCGCAATTACGAACTGCAATAGTACCCTACTCGTTGAGTTTGTTTCAAGAAATGGAATAGACAAGAAAAATATTAAACATTAAAAACACTTGAAAAATATAAAATTACGTCTGCATCAGTTAAGCACTGGGAAAAAAAACAAATCGAACAACGGCAACGAAAATTTCGCTCTCTATATAGGTACTTTTAACAACTGTCGTCATGGTAATCTAAAAAATCAGAGCAACATCAACCTTGCACAGGTGAAATAAAAAAATTTAAATTCTAGAAAAAAATAAGAGTAATTTAAAAAATAGAGTCCCTCTTTTAAATTAATTTTCTTTTTTATGAAGCGTTTCGAATAACTTGCTTATATAATCAACAAGGTAGGATGTACCAGTCAAAGTGACTAAACTTGAAATCAAATCACGAAAAGGAAAGAAATTACACCTGATTTTTCACGGAATGCTTTTCCCGATTACATGTCTTATCCCACTTTTTTCTTATTGGTAGCAGTGCTTGGTTTGGTGGGAATAAGCTATATATCAGAACAATAAACCCATTGCAAATACGAAGTTACTCGAATGGAACTCTAAATTTTGCCAAATGATTGGGGGCGGGAAAAACGAACGTTGAAAGCTATCACTTTTCACTCAGCTAAAAACGAATCTGTTTTGGGAAATATGCTAAACACGCCACGGAGAGCAACAAACACGTTTTCCCATTCAATTTTCTACTCATTACTATTGCAAGGAAGCCCCAAAGCAGGTTTGCAACATACAACATTCATCCATGAAGTTTAAACACTTTATTTACAAATTCCAATTAGCGCATTCTCGAACCATGTAAACGAATAAAAAACACAGGTAAATCATTTTCTATTTTATGTTTGTTTTTATTCTGGAAAAAAAATTAAAACCAACATACATTTTTTTTCGCCACCATTCAAATGATGAAAATTTTGCCGAAAACTTATCATTTTGCCGAATCTGAAAAAATTTGCCGAGTAAGAAAATTTTTGGATGGTCCCAGGGGACTCCCGTGACCTCCCATTGGGGCGCCCCTGGCATTTGTCTTCATATTTCTGCGCTACAAAATATTATTTAATTTGTTTGCTCTACTTTCAGTAATAAGTAGCCTGTTGTGTGTGAGAAGTTATTCCGAAACAATATATTCATTCGCTTAAAGGTAATCCAAAAGAACTTTTTATAATTTACATATTTAATGCTTTAGCTTTTTTCATAAATTTAAATACTTAATCTAGATATTATGTTATAGTTCTTAGCGCAGAAGACTATCACTTTCAGCATTCCACGTTTCACATATTAACATAATTAGCTCGCGCAAAATTAATGCCTTTGACAAAGAAACTTTGTACTATCAATTTTTTGTTAGTAGTCTGTAGAGAGTAATTTTCTTTAAAAAGTACATTTAGCAATTTATTGGAGTGAAATAGTTTCATTTTGGAACTAACATTCCCGTTATGCAAATATCAATAAACATTTGTTAAGGCTTCAATCAATATTCTTCTCTGTTTCTACGTAGAAAAAACTAAACTGAAGTTTTTAAGAAATCAATGCACCATTGAGAAACTTTTGCTTGTATTCCGTAAAAAAAATGGATGCAAATTACATTTTAACAAACTGAAAATGTGATCTATGTAACTTCACCCAATAAGTCTGATATGAGAAAAAGGTGTCTCACCAGTTTTTCGACACGAAATTCCCGCTCCCCCCCCCATATTTCAGTTTCTATCATACCTTTTAAAATTTTAAGGAGAAGGGGGGGGGGGGATTTGGAACACCGACGAAACTGGGGATAAACCAAGAAAAATGAGTTAACATTCATCTCATTAAAATTTAAGACTTTGTTTAATATGCTGTTAGAAGAATTTTAATGAACTTTAAGATCATTTTTAAAATTACTTTTTGAAATCAATTAGATATCTTTATCATTACAAGTATACAATTTCCAGAACTCAACATTCAAGATATACAATTCATGAAAAGCCAGGGTCATACGAAAAAAATAGATATTAAAAAAGGTTCCACGTGTCAAAAAAATTGAGAAACGGAACCCTACATTTTCAAATTTGGAATAAAATTTATAAAATTCAAATTATCTTACCTTTTTTTCAGCAACCTCCTTGCGAACCCGACCACGCACCGCATCTTTCGTGCTTAACTAACCTGGGCGCTTGGGAAAGCAATGTTTTTATAGGGCAGCTCATTTGCCACAACAGCCATTAGCGTCACCTGGCAGACAATTTTTCTTTAAAAGATGAATTGAAATTTTGCTCCTTGTGTCATGAAAAGATAACAATCTAAAAGTTCGTTAATGAATCCATTTAAATTTTAGGAAATTTCTTAAAACGTTCTAAATTCGTATTTAGAATTGCAAATGATTTTGACTGTTTCAAAATGTTTCCTTTCAAGGGAAGATAAAAAATAAATCGTCTGCAATGAAAATCGTCCTCAAATAATGAGTTCGGTGCTTCTTACGTTTTCAAATTCATTTTCCTTCCCGTGGAATAGAAATGCTTTAAACCAAATAAAAACACTTTTATTGCGATGCACCCGGGATGTTCGGGCTGTTTATGCGTTCCTCCTCTTGGCCGTCAACCCCTTTAAATTATAATATTGTGCTTCTTGTTTACATTTATCCAGGGTTGCCTACAACAAGAGCGGGGGGGGGGGGGGTCATGACGAAAGCTGGAGGAAGAGTTTTTAGCGAGTTGTGATCGGAATCCTCTGTGGTCGTCCAAAAAAGATATCACGCTTGAGGGGGAGGGAGTCCTATATTTTTGAGTTTTTGACAATGGGAAGGGAAGGGGTAGCAAGAAGTGTGACAAAAAGCATTTTTTTTTTGTGAATAAACTTGTGAAAAATCGCGTGATGCGTGACGAAGGGGGACAGAGGGTAAGGCAAAGTCTGTCCCTTAAAAATACAACAGGGAGGGGCAATGATTTTCAAAAGGTGTGACATCACTTATGAATCGACTCAGCAGATTTCTGGAATGTTGAACCGAGACACCGAAACGCATCCCTCCCCCTCCCCTCGAGTCGCGAGCATTCAAAAAGTACACATCCATGGCTAGTTTTAAAAGTGTTTTGGAGTATAGTTCATTCTGAATACTACGAATAAATGGTTACTAATTATGAACCTAAACCGGGGGGGGGGTGACGCAAACAGATACCTAAATTTATACACTTTATATCTTACACGTTAATATTTACTTTTGGCCTCCGCCTCCTGCCCGTTTCGCTCTCCAACCCCTATTCGTCTCCCGCGTTATCTGCGGCTGGTGTAGATTTAGAAGGGTGAAACAGGGCGGAATGGCTTCCTCTGGATGTCCTGCATCCTACGGTTCTTGGGGAAGCATTAAGTTACAAATTAATTTCATAAGCAATGAAAGAAATTAATATTTCAAATATTTGCTTTAAAAAATATTTAATGAATTGAAAAGACTGATGAAATATTTTACATTTAATTCATAAGCTGTTTGATCACAGTGTGAGCGGATAATATTACTGAAGGTTAAGAAAGTTTAGGGGCCATGACCCCCATGACTCTCCCTATGTATCCGCCACTGCACATATCGCGCCTCCTTTTTTTTTTTTTTTTCAAAAACATAAGTTAACACTAGTGAACATTGATACATTATTGAAACTATACATTTATAATGTTACTTTGAAGTAAAATGTATATAATAAAATTTTTTTATCCAATCTCTCTGAAATTAAAAAATAAACAAGTAAGTAAATATTTGTTATTTCTCCTTATTTCTTTTTTTTTTTTTCAAAAGCAAATTCTAAATTGGTAGGTATTAGAAGAAAACTACTTAACTAAGATTATTGACGTACTTTTCAAAAACAGTGGAAATTTTTTATGAAATTTTCTTTTATGAATTTGAAATTCAAATTGTTGGAATCAAAAACACTGATACTTAAAATGAAACTAAATTGAAAATTTGAAAACTCATTAACATGGCGATAAAAAATGAAATATTTCCTTAAGGTTCAACTGAGGTGTGAGAAAAAAACTCTTGAACTTAAATACTTAAATTTTGTCTTTTATTTTTTTTTGGTTGTGAGTTCTTGTTTGAACTCTGAACAATCACAGGAAATATCCAACGTTATTTAACACACACAGATTACTGCTAAACAACGTCGGATATTTCCCGTTATTTCTCAGCACAAAGGTATATATTTATTTCTCTGAACAATCAGTTTGTTACACACTTTTGATTTTAATGTTCGCTGGCTTTTTATTGTAATTATTTTATGATTTTTAACTCATTGCCCTCAAGAATTTCTAACCCTTTGTGGAGCCAAATCGTTCCATTAGGGACGATTGCCTCCAGGTTGAGAACCGCTGTTCTCAAGTTTCTTTCGAGAGTCACAACAAACTACCTGTCTAAATAAAACATGATCAAATAAGCTTTGTGCTACAATAGGATCAAAGTGGAAAACCAACGTAAATAAAGTACAAATTCTCAAAACAAATCGGCATCGTACTGTACAGCAACTAATGTATTGTCTGGAGAATTTGTGCTTTATTTACGTTTTTTTTTTTTTTTTTCATTTTAATCAAACTATCTGTCTGCCATAATCAGCGAGGAAAGGCGTGTAGTAGCTGTACACGACAGTCACCGGTAGGTCCCGGTCTGTAGAGTTTTGACCCCAAACTCCCAAATGGACTGAAGAGGGCCCTTTTCGGAATAGGGAAGTTTTCGATTTTTCAATTTTATTTTTATATGATAGAGTAACATGTATAAACATCATAGGTGAAAAAATTTTTGCGATACGATAAGTAGTTCTTTTTAAATTATTTTTTTAAGTTCAAGCGCCTGTGACGTCAGATGGCATAGGAAGTGACGTCCGATAGGAGAGAAACGCTAGCGAACCGGTTCCCATGTCATGGGCGAAACCGAAGAACGTGCATTCGACTTCGAAGATGAAACGTAAAAGGCTTATCTCCTCGCATTAAACTCCTCGCGTTTCTGGAACATTAAACCTCTCATCCTCTCGGAAATATTCGAATATCACCATTGATATTATTTGAGGAAGATTATTTAGATTGTGCTTTAACGAATCCGGCCTCCAGTGTGTTCAAAAGGATTATTGAATTTCTAAAAAATAAAAATATCAGCGCGCTCAAAATGTCCCTAGCGAAAACAAGGGATCTTCGGCGGAAGGCTGCCCATTCGCGCCCTGTGACGTACGCTCGTGACGTTTCAGAAGAGCGCACTTTTGCGCGTGGATTTTTAAAAATTCATTAAAAATCAACCACGGTGTTTTAAAATTCGGCGATGGTGAATTTTTTAGTTTTGAGGGTCAATTAACAATATGCAATAGCCAAAATATGAACATTTAATAGGTTGCAACTTCCCTAATTAGACAGGGATCAAAGTATAATTTATGGCCGCAAATTGTAGGGGATGAAGCGATTTTCCTTAAATATGTCCCAAAAAAAATGCTGTTTAGGCTGTGGTCACTTGGAAGAGGAAGGGGTTATGACCATCCTATGGATCCTCGGCTGAACTACCTACTGCATTCCCTCCCTCAAATGACGATATTTTTATTTAAATTGGTGAAAGCTTGTTTTTAATTTCTTCTATACCTACTTTGTTTCAATGCAGTGGGGCAGCGAAGTGGGGGTTTCGGGGGAAGGGGGCAACATCCCACAAAGCCATTGATTTTACCATAAACGCATATTTTAGTACAGTAGTTTATGCATATGAACGGGAAGTTTTGATTTAAAAGAAAAAAAAACTCCTTCAGAAGATATTTTTGATATAAAAAATCCCGTTCGGAAGGTTTTTTGATTAAAACCCCCTCCAAAAGGTAAGGTACTTTTGATAAAAAAAACCCAGAAGGTATTTTTGATCAAACTCCCCCCCCCTCCCCCCCAATGTATTTCTGACTGCGCTAGTACTTCATTGTATTAATTTAATATTGCTTTTATAGTTTTAAAGTTATCAACTTCTTGTTTAAGCACTTCTGTCGAGTTCAGTGAGTTTCCTTAAAGTCTTATTCTTGAAAATTCATTTTATTTATAAGTTATGTATAAAGACAGCAAGTGAACAAGTCTCGCATAGCTTAACACAGTTCGAATTTAAACCAAATTTATAATTTCAATTGAAGTAAATCCCCATATGTATTGGTCTCCGAATGATTTCTCCATTTTACGAAATCGGCTTATGCGTTCTTTCAAATTTTTTTTTACAAGTTTGACACTCTTATTTCTTTTTTGGCAATCTGAGAGTTTTCTTTGCAATATTTTCTTGATTGTTGCCTGTTTTTTAACTGATTGAAATTTTCTTTGAATTCATACTGCCTTTTTAATTAACTTGTTGTTCCATTTGTTTTGATGATTAATTTTATGGACTTTGATCTGATGATCCGAAACTCCTAAGAGTAATGCTCTCCCGAAGTAGTCAAAATATTGTGTTGTCGCGTTTTCTACTCATTTCTGAGGAATTTTGTAAATGCTTCGAATCCCGCCTTTTAGCCTGAACAAGGTCGGAACGGGCCGCTAGTTTTTAAATAAAAAACTCCGTAACCATAAGGGTTGTTGTTACATATGTCACTTGGGAACCCGAGCCCGAGTAGCAAAGCTACTCGATTTAAGTCAGAGGAGTTGCGGCTTCCGTTTAATCGAACGCCTATTTCTAGATGGAAGTCCGTTTTGGCTCAGACAACACGATAGATGGCAGCACCATCTACGGACAGTTCCATAATTTAGAACCAGACCAGAGGCCGAATAACTTTCTGATCTGGCACCCCCAGAGGTATCTTTTCACTTGGAGGACATTGTGATTACCAGCATATTTATCGTCGCCCAGTCACCATTAATGACGACGGTGGATCTTCGACCAGCGAGGATCGAGCCCGGGACCCTCCGGCCCCAAGTCCAATGCCTTACCGATCAGGCCACCACGGCCCACCATAAGGGTTAACAGCACAGAAAATACCAAACTCAGTTACGTATCAATACGTATTCACAATCGATGACTTCCACAGTTTTCGTATATACGTATTCACAATTGATGAATCTTCTACAGTTTTAGCATTCAAATATTCGATTTTTATGAAAACGACATCTGGTTCATCCTTGCAACAGAAATTTCATTTAATGTTATATGATACTATGATAATAATACAAACCAATATGCAATATGTTCTTTATACAATTTAAACCTTTTGTTTGGGCTGAAACCAAAATACTATTTTCTTGAAAACTTTATATTTAGTACAATGAACTATGATTTAGGAAAAGTGAAGGAAGGATTAAGATTTTTTTATATATACAGATGAGCAGTTGGCAAAAACAGTTTGCTTGGGTGGAATCAAAACAACCCCGCTCGTAATTTTAGCGTTAATGAGTTTTTATTTGATTTACGATACATTGATGTTCAAATTGTTTTCTGAATCTAATGGTTCATGAAACGTCGATGAAACATAATGTTTCATTTGTTGGGCTAAAAATGAAATTTGTGGCCTCTGGTGGTTGCCGAGTGCAATTTTTTTTTAAACTATGTAAGTATTTAATATATAATTTTCAAAGCATGAAGAACTTTAAAATCAAAGATCTGCCTTTTTTTTTTGTTTCTGTTTTTGTTTTTGTAAAATTATTGAATTCTCCCGTTTTAGTACCATGCATAGTTTTTTTCTATCTGAAATAATATTTGTACAAATAATTTTTTTTTTATTTCTTTGTATTTATCTGCACTGTTTTAGTTTTAAATTACTTTTTTTTAAAATTACGGTTTGCACTGGTTTAATTATTTTTTTCAAAGTCAGATCGAATACATGTTTTTTTTTTCCTCTCTAAGAGACAAATGGCGACAGTTTTAATTGCAAGTCTCTAAGAAAAATAAAAAAAAAGACTAGTGAGCTTTTTTTTGTTATTTCATTATGTCAATCTTCCTTGAGGTAAAATACCCTTATTTTCAGTATTAATAATAAGTAATAGATTTCAATTCAAAAGTTTCCAATTTAACTTAATATATACCTGTTGTTATAAGTATAATTATAGTTTTTGATGATACATTTAAAAAAAAATTGACGATCCCCGAGTTAATTACGACGAATTTTCTCGTGACGTCTGTATGTACGTATGTATGTGCGTATATGTGTATGTATCTCATAACTCAAGAACGGTATGTCCAAGAAAGTTGAAATTTGGTACGTAGATTCCTAGTGAGGTCTAGTTGTGCACCTTCTCTTTTGGTTGCATTCGGGAGTTTCTAAAGGGGTCTTTTGCCATTTTTTGGGGGGAAATCATTGTTAATTTCGATGTAAACTCGAGTGGTGTTATAATTTGGCGAACACTTGGTGATTTATCGCCAGTGCTTTTTCGCCAAGTATTGTCGCCAACTTGGCGAAAAGTTGGCATTTTTCTAAAAATTTGATTTCAATTTGGCCACTGTTGGTGATATTTAGAGAGTTAACTACTGAATCACATTATAATTGTCAGTAATGGGAAATGACATTAAATTGGAGCAAAAGGAAATCATGTGATGCACACATCAGCTCGTTGCTTTGTGTATTCTCAAGCAAGGCACGTGTTATCATCCCACTGAAAATGTTTCCGGGTGATTCTCAGCCGCATTTTTCTTGAAAGTAATCATACTTTAAAGTTCTTGAATAAAACTTGTACAACTTGTTATAGTGGATGGATTCTTGAAATATAGTTCAGTGGCAGAAACTTCAGGTTCATATTGCTCAGCTGAATGATTTCGTGTAATGCAGTAATATAAAGGAAAATAATTTTTCTTCCCCCTCTCTCCATTTTCTCATAAATGCCATTCAATCATTGTGATCTTCACAGACGTGAATGCTGTTGCCAGGCGAAGGATCTACGATCAGCTTTTCAGCAAGGCAACAATCCTCGACCTTCACTGCCCAAGAAACCTCTATTCTACAATAGCTAGGCTACACACTGGACATTTCAAGGACATGAAGATATTACCAACTAATAATAAATCCTATTCCATCTGCAAGCACTGTCCCCATTTACAACTCACCCCGGATCATGTCTTTAATTGCCAGGCCATTATTCGCTCCCTCCTCCAACTTGGAGCACCACCAATTGAAATCCTGTACAGCCATCGAGCTTCAGAATTAGCAGATCTTAATATCAAGACTTTTAGAGACATCTAAACCTTTCACACTCTGCAAGTCATCAGACACGACAACAACAACACAACAATCATTGGGGCCGTGGTAGCCTGATCGGTAAGGCATTGGACTCGGGACCGAAGGGTCTCGGGTTCGATCCTCACTGGTCGAAGACCCACCGTCGTCATTAATGGTGGCTGGGCGACGTTAAATATGCTCGTGGTCACAATGTCCTCCAAATGAAACGATACCTCTGGGGGTGCCAGACTAGGAAGTTATTCTGCTCCTGACCTGGTTCTAAATTGTCTCTCGAACTGTTCATAGATGGCACCACCATCTATTGTGTTGTCTGTGTGCTGTCCTGGAAAACAAAATTCTGGAAACATTGTGTGGATTAATAGAGGTATAAGCATCCCTAGTGGAATAGCAGAAACCTCAATATGTGTGTGTGAAAGAAAGAAAGAAAGAACAATCATTGTGATAAAACCGTGAGTGTATTTCAAGTTTTCCAATTTGATTCATAGGAATTCCCGAGTACCGATTGTGAACATGTTCGGTATGTAGAGAGGTAATTATTGAAGGAGATTAAAAAAAGCGGTCGTAATACTGGGATGTTCAGAGTACAGAGAGGTCAGCCTATGCGTAGTTTCACCGGGACAATTAAAATGTATTCAGAATATTGGGGTCATTTCACGTCCAATAACCTAATGCTATGTACCGTCATGTCTCCGATTTTGTCCATTTTTTTTTTTTTTTACAAATAGATATCTATGAGATGAGCCAAATTATTTATTTTTTTAGATTTTTTGAATGAAAACTAATTAGTGGAGAATATTTTCAAAAAATTCGATTTTTGATCATTTTTCGGAGTCACCGTATTGGCATTAATTTAGAAAAATCTCTCTACTCTCTTTATTTTTCAACCAATTAAGCTGGATTTGGTATAAGTTTCAAGCTAATATTTTTCTCTTTCAGTGTAATTAACAGAAAGTTTTCTGTGAATAGTTGAGTGTTGCCACTCCTTATCTAAAGTCAGTTTCTATGCTTTTACAATTGATTAAATAAATCATATCTCCGTAGTACCAACTATGATTTGCATCAAATTATTTTTGTAGCATATTTAAATCATTCTTCTGCTATGTAGAAAAAATTAGGAGGGTGTTTTTTTTTTTGTTCTTTTGAAATAAAAAAAAATACTTTGCAGAAAAAAAAAAAGATTTCTATTACTTTAAAGCCCCATTAAGCTTGAAAAAAACCAAAAAGGTTTTAGAACAACTAATACTGGACTGTCAAAGAAAAAAAAATTGTATCAATAGTTGATCGCTAAAAAGTGGTTCACTTTGGAAAATAATTGTGGAAAAACCTCCATTTCAGACTTCGCAAAAAAAAAAAAAAAAAAAAAAAAAAAAAAAAGATTAAAAGTATACTCAATTTTAAGAATAATAATTTGAAGAATAGTGCAAAAATATTTCGAATGCCATTATTTTGCATTTTTTTGACATTAAAAGATAAAAAAAAAAAAGAATTACCATTGAAAAGTTTTTACAGCACAAACTTTTTTGGATTACGTAACATCTGACAATGATCCTCCACTTTTACAATACTCACTCAGCTCCACTCTAGATTTCTCTGAAGAAGATCATTTTTTCTGATTAAAGTATATTTTGAAATCTATTCGTCTAGTAGTAATTTATATGAGGACCCGACTTCAAAAGGGAAATAAGAATTAGGAAATCGTATATACAATTAGATTGGTATATTAAAATAGTTTACCAATATATATTAATTAAAATCACTGTTTCTTTAATAATTGGGTATTTAATTTAGTTGATTTTTGTAATGAAATTGTAAAATTAATTTCATTTATAGCTGTGAGTAGGAAATAGTATCTAAGTGTAACTAGTTATTTTTTGCTTTTTTGTTCCTAGGTGTTTTATCAAGGCGTTTTTTTTTTTTTTTTTTTTTTAACAATTAAAACTTATAAAGGTGTTCGAACACAGTATGGACGAATACTCTTGTCGACGGTTTAGCAGAGGGAGGGGATCACGATCCCCATGAGCCTTCTCTTGTATTCGCCCCTGCGTATAGCGAGGAAAGGGGGTAACTGCTCCCTCACATTCAAAATTAAAGGGGTATTGCTCCCAGGGACTGATTACGGAATAGGATAAACCTGGTCTATGGCACCCATACTTTAGGAGCCCTCAAATAGCTAAAATTGTTTTACCCAATGCCAAATAAGGTAAGGTTTGACCACAGGGAGCCCCCCAATAAAGTGTTTGGCCTAAGTTCCCTGACATCTTTATCGGGCTCTGATTGCCCCTTCTCTTTTCTTAGTTTAAAATTGAAAAACTAAAATAATATCGACTTGATAGTGTTTTTACTTCCTTTTACAAAAAAGGAAGTATTGTATTCGCGAAAAAATTTTCACTCAAAATTCGGCCTTAATTTCCATTTTTCTCACCCCCGAATGAATGTTGAGTTTTTTTTCGACGCGATCACACGTTTATATATGCCTAGGAACCTACAGACACCATTTTGAGGACTCCCGAGTTAATTACAACGAATTTTCTCGTGACGTCCGTATGTACGTATGTATCGTATATGCGTATGTGTGTATGTATGTCGCATAACTCAAGAATGGTATGTCCTAGGAAGTTGAAATTTGGTACGTAGACTCCTAGTGGGGTCTAGTTGTGCACCTCCTCTTTTGGTTGCATTCGGATGTTCCTAAGGGGGTTCTTTTGCCCCTTTTTTTTGGGGGGGGAATCATAGTTAATTTCGATGTAAACTCAAGTTGTGTTATAATTTGTCGGACACTTGGCGATATATCGCCAGTTTTTTGGTTGCCAATTGATGTCGCCAACTGGGCGACAAATTTGGCAATTTTATTTTCTTTCTATTTTTTAAAATTCGGTTTCAATTTGTCCACTGTTGGTGATATTTAGAGAGTAAACAATCGAATCACATTAAAATTGCCAATAATGGGGAAATGACATTAAATTGGAGTAAAAGGAAATCATGTGATGCACATATCAGCTAGTTTATATTTTACATTTACTGATGTTATTTTACGAAAACTACAATGGAACTTTGTACGAGAAGAAGGATGTCTTCTGTGGCCATATGTCCCGAATTTGAGGTAGTGTCCCGAATTTATTGAGGAATTTCATTTAATCAACAATAATGTAACAATCCAATGATATAACTTAATTTTCGACAATAAGCCAGCTTTTAGTGCACGGGACACCTATCCCCCTCATTCCTTTTACCTCTATTTTTTAGTGCACCAGCCGTCTATGGTTAGAGCTAAAAATTTAGATCAGTGTTCTCAATAGCAAAAAAGATTCAGTGACCGTCTTTTTTTTTCACCAATCTTAATCCAGAAAATAATATTAATAAAACAAATGAATGAATGAAAAATCATGTTTTAAAAGGAATTCTTCTAAAAACTTGCGACTCGAAACCCATTTTAATTCGAAAAAGAGAAAAAAATAATGATTTGAATTTTGACATCTTGAATTCAAATTATTTTTTTCGCAATCACGAGTGTGTGTATGTAGGCGTGTGTGTTGTGTGTTTGTGTGCAGGGGATATGTGTATGTGTGTGTAGGCATGTGTGTTTGTGTCTGTGTGCAGGCATGAGTGTGTGGGTAGTTGTGTGTATGCGTGTGTAGGTTTTTGTGTGTGTATGTGTAGGTGTCTGTATGTATGCGTGTGTGTATGTGCATGTGTTTGTATGTGTAGGTGTCTGTATGTATGCGTGTGTGTATGTGTATGTGTGTGTAGGTGTATGTGTGTGTTTGTGTGTATCTGTGCGTCTGTGTGTATATGTGCGTCTATGTGTGTGGTTGTGTATGTGTGCGTGTGTGTATCTGTGCGTCTGTGTGTATATGTGCGTCTATGTGTGTGGTTGTGTATGTGTGCGTGTGTGTATGTGTAGTTGTGTATGTATGTGCATGTGTGTAGCATATGGATGCAACCTGGAGACGGCTTTCGCTAGAGGAGCAGCATCGTGAGGAGCCGGTCGTCGGTCATGGTGCAGAGAGTATCGGCGGGAAAATAAAATGATAGGACGCCAAAAACAGTCAAATAAAAGCAATAAGCAATTGTGATTGCTCCAAAAAAAAAAAAAAGACCAGAAATGTTAATGATGATTTCGAGCGTTTCGTCAATACGAATGTCGGCAAAAGAGCGATAAAAAATTACTCCGAGACGAAATTAAGAAGGTAGCAAGTGAACGTGTTCCGTGTTGGTGAAGACAATCAAGCGATTGGAACAGCCATTAAAATTTAGAAAGTTAAGTTCGGAAAGATCTGTTTTGTGTGAATTCCACATTTTAAGCCACTTCAGGTACCGACACGTTTTAGGTAAGTGCATTTCGCTGTTTTTACATAGATTTCATGCTATATCTAAGGAAAAGCAACTATCCCTCCCTAGTTCTAATCTAAAAGTATTAAATAATGCCAAATCTATTATACTAATATATTTACTAACTTTTTCATATGAGAGCGTACTTCCTAAGTTAGAAAAAACAAAACAAATTACAGTCGAACTAGTTTATAACGAGTGCGAATGAACCACGATATTTGCTCCTTTATAACCGAGTACTCGTAAAAAACAAGCTTGGTTAAAATACTGTGAAAATTCATAAACACTTTACTCACTGTGTGTTTTTATGTTTGTGCAATACCAAAAAGAAGTTGGTTAATTTGCATTGAGCTGCCTTATTGCGTCTTCTCGTGTTTTTGTTGGCAAGAAATACTCATGGCCCGAAAAACATCATCATTTTTGCCCCTAGCTTCGAAAAGGTTTGAATTTCTTCTGCATCACAAAAACCGTTGCGTATGTTGCTGATTGTTCAGCTTTCCATTCTTCACATTAATTTGTCGCTAGCGTCCATGTTTTCATTATTTTTCATCAACTGCATTAGCTTGAATTTCAACTATAATATCCTCATACATCCCAGAAATGATACCATTGTCGTCAACTTTTATAGAATTTTTAAATGAATATCACTTTTTGACAGGACATACGAGTTGTATACTTACTTGCAATTGGTTTTGAAATGTTTAAGGAATTTTCCATAGAAGGATAAGTTCAGCTGGAAGTCGATGGAAATTTTATGAATCATAAAAATATTGCTTAAAACGGGGTTTGCTCGTTAAAATCTAGTTATGCTTACATAGACTTGTCATTGTGCCAACCAAATCTTTCTGATTTCCTCGCTAAATCCGGGCTCTCGTTACAGAAGGGCTCATTTATAAGCACGTTCGACTGTAGTAGTAAGCAAGCTCGTTGTTTATGCGGATCGGGGGGGTGGGGAGGTCTTTTGACTCCCTTGGCTTTGAAAATGATATGATTTTTACTATAAGTGGGGATGTTTTTACTGTTATCCAATAAAATTTGCATTGAGTACCCTCCTTTTGCCCTCCCCCCCCCCCGGATAAAATCGGAATGACGGGCCTGGTAGTAAGCATGAAATTATTAAATTTTTCTTGGCAATCACATGTATTTTTGAAGTTGCTCATTAAGTTGAATCTTTGTGTTTAATCTGTGCTTAAAAATTACTTGTTATTAAACTAGTTTAGAAAATCAACGGGTTAATCTGACCGAACTACTCGGAACAGTATCAAATCAATAGAAAAGCCTTGAAGATTACCGCTTATAAGAATAATCTAGCTGCTTAGAACGACCGAGAATGTTACGTCTGCAAGAATATATATTTTATTCTATCATGCAAGCCAGAAAATGATTTAAAATAGCTTCTTGTTTTCTTTTTTTTTAATTTTCATCCTCGATTTTTTACTGTGAATACCTGAAAGTTGGATGAATACTGTACACATAACGCAAAAAATACCACATTTGTTGCGTTTGTAACAGTCCCTACATATTGCACACCGGCAAGGAAAGTGACACACTAAATAATAATAAAAATAATAATAATAAATAAATAAAAATAGCTGTACAGAAAATCAACATTTTATACAATATAGTAGTGTTTAGCGATTTAGTCTCAAATAATAAAATACGAGGAAAAGAATTATAATTGGATGCAGTTTAAGCCTAGTTTTTACTTGTCTAGCTTAAAATTGTACTCTTAGGATTTAAAAGTATTTCACCCAAAGTATGAAACATTAATGAGATGCAATATCACCGTTTATTATATCGATATTACGCCACCTCGCTCCCGTTATATAAGCTAACTTTGTGCGAGTTTTGCGGCAAGAAAGAGCATTAAATTTAGATTTTAAATCTATAGCTACGTTTTTCCAGATTTTTGAGTTGTATCACTGTTTTTGCCGAGGTACGATATGAGTTAAAACCAAGGGTTCTGGATTTTTTACCTCGCTTTCTTCTACCAACAAGGCAAGTCGTTCATTTAAAATTAATGGGTTCAAATCAGTGGCGCAGAGTGAAGGGGAGGTTTTTGGGGTGAAAACAGCCCCCAGAGCCATTGGTTTAAACATATAGGCAAATTCTAATACAGTAGTTTATGCATATGAAAGGGCTGTTTTGATTTAAAAAAAAAACCCTTCAGAAGGTATTTTTAATCAAAAATCCCTTTCAGAAGGCGTTTTTGATATTAAAAAAACCCCTCCAGGAGGTATTTTTGATCAATAAACCCCTCCAGGAGGTATTTTTGATCAGACCCCTCCCCCCCCCCAGAAGGTTTTTTGATCAAAAACCATCTCCAGAAGGTATTTCTGGCCGCGCCAGAGGTTCAAATTCCAAAAAAAGGTTTGCCTATCATGACAATGATGTGCACAATAGAATTTTCTTTCGTTTTACAATTCTTAAGAGATGATATCTGCACCTCAGAACCAGAACAACACAAGTCACAAAATCGCTACTTTACAGGAGAGAGGAAAAACGTTTGTCTGGCACATGCAAAGCATGGGACGCGAGTTTTTTAAGTGTTAAATAAGTACAAAGGATTTTTTTAGAATTACGTTCATATTGCTCGATGCGGAATAGGATTCTACGTACAATGTACTAATAAACGGAAAATCGCAATTTTTGGACTTCTTTAGTCTGGATTTGAGTTACAGATATTTAGTTAGAAGTCTCGACACGAATTAGTGAGCAGGAGAGAAATTGAAGAATAGTGACTCGTTAACTTTACTCCTAGGAATTTGTTTTTAAAATCCGTAAGTGTCTTCGATATGATAAGCGATGTTTGCCGCTGTTAAAAACTATTTTAGAGTTCATTTAGATCCTGCTGTTGAAGTGGCAGAGATGAGATTGCTCAGACTATCGTTCGCCAGGCCTGGATCTATACATTTTGGGCCACCCCCCACCCCCTGCAACAAAATCTGTAGGGCCCTTCCTCAGAGGCCAGCAGTGTGTATTTGCGACTTAAACCAGTCTTTGTATAAGGTTTTTTTTCCCAACTTTTTGGGCTATTGCACAGTGGAGCAAAAACGCCAAAAAGCGCTTAGAAATATTTTTAACCACTCTCTCTCTTGTTTGTTTACACAGGCATCCAAAGTTCACAGGTTTACGCAGCTAATTTCTTTTCAGGGTCTTTCTACAGACCATTGATGACTAATTAATATTAATTTCAAAGAGGACATAAGAGGACATTTTTTTGTAGATAGTTTTGAAAAAAATAACCTTGAATTTCCAAGTCTTCGGTGCTGATCAAAACCAATTTTCGGTTTGAGAATTTGATTATTCATTTTTTCGTCCTTTTACTATCGTTGGACACGAGAGACATTAAATATGCTCTCCTCTATTCAGAAAAAAAAAAAGACTGCTTAAAAGCAATTTTTGTAAATTCCCGCACTCATTCTGCCCGCTCAACCAATTTTCTGTCAGTTGCAGCTTTGTTTACAGAATGATAGTGACAACGAGGAAGTAGTTGTGAAAAAATTATTTTAACAAACTCTCAAAAAATCTGCAAAAAGTAAGCATAAAAATCCTATAACATTGTGTGAAGAATAAGAATTCACTTTTTTTTTATTGCAAAATTTTAATTTGTTGTATATTTTTAATTTTTTTGCATGTATTGCGCTCTCACGCCGTTGCACACAAATTTAGGCAGTAGCAAGCGGAATTTAAAATTATTATAGATGAATGATAGACATACTTCCATTCGAAATGAATGCGAAGAAAATGTTCTGAAATTACGGACATCCAACTTTTATAAACTTCAATTTAGTTTTCCGCATCCGTGTTCTAAAAGTGATAGGATGAAAATGTGTGTATTGCATACGTAATTTTGAAATAATGACAGTAAACTTGGTAGACGATAAAATTTTAGGAAAAGCAGCAGTAGAACTTCGATTTAATTTATTAGTAACGTTGGATTTAACTAGCAGCAGGAGTTTTCAAAATAACATTACCAGGCTGTAGATAGCTTAATTTTTCGTTTCAAATGGACAGGATTGTTCAGTAACATAATCATTTCCACTCAATCTACGATCCATAGCAAAAGTCCGAGTATCATTTTCCAGTCAATTTCATTGTATTAAAAACTAGGGACGTACGCTGGTCTCACGGGAGCGCCGTGGCACCCAGAATGTTGAAAAAATATAGAAAATTCGACTCTGCGAGAAGTAAGACTACGCGTTGTAGTAATTACTCTAGATTCAGTAAGCAGGTCCGGACAAGCGAAAGAATCGGAAAATTCTTTTTCAGTTACGGAATGTTAGAGTAAATAGACAGACTTGTCATTTCGAAAGTTTTACAGGATTTGGGGGGGGGGGATGGTATACAGAGTAGGCCGACCAGTGAATGAACAGCTTGTAACTGTTCCGAAAAAATAGGGTTTTAGTGTTTTTCTTCGATGGCAGTAGTAACTTCCATGCTTTTCCAGAAAGACACTAGATAATGCTGTGTTAGTCCACTTGGTTGGATGGTTCATTTGCTGGATTGGGGCACTTTTTTGTCGTTTCAACTCCTCAAAAATCCTGAGTCAGAAGTTCTCTCAAATTTTAAAAAATATTTACAAAAGTTATCCAAAATATATTTTCTATTATGTGTTTTGACGTAGCTGTGATTTTCTTAAAACGAATACTGCGCTTAAGTGTTCCGTCACTGGTCGGTCTACCCTACACAAAGCATTTTGTAGGGGAGGGGAAGCCAAAACACATGCAATAATTCATAGCATTGTTAATAAAATCCAACAGGAAACTGATACCCCCTCACCTCCTAATACCCCAAACGAACCTGAATAGAGAGCCAGAGACAAAATAACTTTCGTCGAAGTGGAATTCAAAAGAGAAATGTGTTCGAAATCAATCAAGTTCCCTGAAAATGACACCTTTACGTACTGTCCGTTCTCGAAAGCGAAGACTACAACTCAGGACAGATTCCATTTCAAAAAGGGGTGATAAGTTGAGGATGGGCAGTGACCACCGAGGAGGAAAGCAACGTTCCGTATTTATTGTCTCTGCAGCTAATTTCATAAGTTTTAGATGCAGTTGTTTGTTTTAGATTCGAGTTTTAGAGACGTAACTGTACTACAGTAAAATTCTGTTACACCGAACTTCAATTACCAGAAATTTTATTCGTTGTAACGAGGTTTTAGTAGTAATGAAATTCAAGCAAGAAGCAATGTAATGGAAATTAAATCGGAGCGGAAAATTTCTTTGGTGGAAAAAGATATTTCGTTTTATCGATATTCGTTGTAACAGGATTTCGCTGCATATATTTCTGATAATATTGCTGTTTTTGCTCTGATAGCTTAACATTGTAAGGGGGTTACAGCCATTAACTAAAAGAAGCAATACAATTTACATTATAATGATCTGTTCTTTTTACGCGATTTTGAGGATATTAGCTACGACCTGATTTGAAAAATCATGAATAATGTTCAATCAATTCTTACAAGAATTTAGATGAAGTTAGACTTAAAGAGAATAAAATTCCCTATAAAATGAGATCAGAACGAAGTTTCTAGAATGAATAGTTTTGGTTTTACAGATGAAAAACTACGTTTTTTTGCTCAAAATTGAGATTTTTCGTAACGTTAGCCTCTTTGCGGCACGTGTTAATATCATCGAAATGACTTAAAACTTTGCAAATCACATTTTCTAGTCTATTGGCACATTTTAGGGGGTGCCGCAAAAGATTAGTTGAAAACAGTTTTTCCCCATGTACCTTGTGACCACCCTAATGGGCACTTACCACTGGAACGTGCGTTCTTTGAAACGTTATTTTGCACCTTTTACTTCCGGGTTTCCCTCCCTATTTTGATAAAATCGCAGCAGACCTGACATATTCGCAAATTGGTGCTAAGTCTCGGCTTAGGAAAACGAACAGTACACAGAACAAAAAATTGATTTGATTCTTCTCACGCAAGGTACCAAACTCTCGGAAAGTAAAATCTCAAGCGTAAACCCTGTCAAATGTTATCTATTCCTGATATAAGCAAGAATAAAAACAGCAGACAAATAAAATTATTTTACTGTGGAGGAATGCGTTTGGGAAACGGGGATAAAAGATTTCAGTTTAGTCGGAAGTCTTAGTTCAGTTAGTCTTAGTCGGAAAATGAAACTTAATTCTCAACTGGCATGCGAATGTCGCCAGGAGAGCGATAAAAAATGTGAGTCTCGGCGGCGAATTTGGAAAGGCAAGAAATCAACGCTCGATTTAAAAAAAAAAAAAAAAAAAAAAAAAAATCGCGATCGTGGCTGAAATTTTTTCGGACGAAAAACTTGATAACTCTAAAATAAAGTGGTGTTGAAATGCTTCAATCACAAGAGGGGTTCGAAAGTTCTGAAACCAGAGTCTGATGGAATCAATTAAATTACTAAAAGAAGCTCGAAATGTAAAATTGAGAGATTATTATTTTTAATTAAAGGACGATATACAATGCTTATGGGTTTTGGGGGGGAGAGCCTTCTTCAATTAACGGGATTGAAAGCAAATGTTGCTTAGATAACGGGAGCACGCGAAAATCTGAGATGAACTACTAAAACTGAGAAACCTTGATTAGTAAAGAGCACTACTAACGGATAATTTAGAAAGCGTATTTAAACGTGTGAAGATAAGCAAAATAATTTAGAAAAAAAAGGGGCACTACTTCTTATGTCAGAAACGGTTAATACAAGATTCGCAGACGTAAGTTTGATTGTGTTTTTCATTTCAAGGATTGGGTGTGATTCGGGTTTAGAGAACTTAGGTGTTTACAATGTTCATTGCGAAGAAATCTTTGATGCAAATATTCGCAAATGAATCTTTGATTTATTATTTGGGAGCAGATAGTGTTGTATTATCGTTTTTATGTTTGCTACCGTTAAAATGACATCTCTGCGGAATTTTTATAAGAACGCATGGCCGTAACATCATTTCACGGTCGTATGTAAAAAGAATTTTTAAGTAATCAGGGGGGGGGGGTGGAGTAAAAGGCGCAGTATCGCAAAATTTCCTTTTTTTTTTGCATTTTTGTCAGCTATAGTACTCTTATTGCACACACTTGCTCATTTGATTACAGCCGAGGGAGGGGGGGGGGATCAAAACGCGTTTCTTCGAATACCTCGAAAGTCCATTTCTGCGGATACTTCGCTTTACTTACCAACGGCAGTGCTTGTCGCATCAGACATACGCGAAACAGAGCAATCGCAAAAAGTAACGCATTTCGCTTAAAATGAATGCTGTGTTCGACCAGTTTAATTTGCGTAAATAGGAAAGTTAAAAAATCTTTTTCAATTTTTTTTATTTCTTCAAATATTATGTGTATTATTTTCTGGGGGATGCAACATGTTACGTAATTTTTTTTTTTTTTGCTTTCTGTAAACAAAACACTGAATAACATTACTTCAAACACTAAGAGTGATAAAATAAACTTTCGACCAACAGCGGTTGTAGAACATCTGCTTTAAAAAACAACGCTTGTTATGGTTTTTGTTTGCACCATTTTGAATTAGCGGCACTGTGAATACTAAGCATCTGACACTTCATATAGATTTCACACTTGAAAGAAAATGTTATTTTTATCATTATATTTTGTTGCTGCTTTAGATTATCTGTTGCCGTAGCAATCAAATATCGACTTTTCATGGACATTTAACTGCAAATTTAGAAAAGAGTTTAAGTCTAAACATTAAATTTGACGTTTTAAATTTAAATTATGTTTTTCGCAAGCACGAAATGCGTTAGGGCCCAAATCATTGAATTTCTTGTTTCTACAAATGGAATGAAATGAAAATAACATCGAAATGTGCTAGTGATTTTCCAGAATAGGGTAATACGAGGCATATCCAAAAAAAGGAAATGATGATTGGGATGCGGTAATAAAGATAAAGATTTGATGGCCCATACCCACCCGTACACTTTTCATAAAGATCATTTACAGCGTATAACGTTATGTATTTTTATCTCTTATCAATCTTAAATGGTGGCATTAGTTCGCACGAAATTTTGTATTTCGATTCAGTTTTGCTTTTCAAGTTCAACTATGTTGATGTTTTCAGCGGAAAAAAAAGAAAAAAAAAAACGTGATCCCCTCCCCCTTCCGTTTTAAAAGTAAAAACTGCTTAAGTCAAGCCTTGAATGAACGCAAAATGTTTGTAACCATGGCGACGAAAATTTGTCCCCTTAATAAATATGAAAACAACGAGTTAAGCGTATTCTCGTCGTTATGACAATCTGAAAAATTAGAGCAACATCATTTTTGGTAAAGTGAGGTTAATAAACAATTCGTGATTGCTTAGATAAAAAAAAAACTGCTTTTTTGTTGAAGCAGTTTTTTTTTCAATGCATAGTCTAAAACAGTTTTAGTTATACTCAGCCATTATCCATCTTCCCCACAACTTGTTTTTACTCGTAAATAGCCTGAATTTCACCTAAAATGTTCAAGATTGCATAAAATTGAAAATAAGTACAGTAGTTTGGCTTCCGTGAGGTCCTATGCAAATTAAACCCTGGTTAACAAGGCAAAATATTATCCCTGAAGGAAAATTTGAGGGAGAAAATGATCATTGCAGTTTTTGGAGACGAGTCTTACCCGAAATTCATCGTAAATATGGGTGATTTTAACGTGAACATTTTACAGCGCACGTTTTTTTCAAAGAAAAGAAGGGCAACTTTTATTTTACCCATCACTATTTTGTTACGCATTGATATTGCATGGTCATAAAAAAATATCCAACATAATGTTTTCGTTAAAAATCTTCTTCGACATCCATCTGTGATGCCCAATCTGTCTAACACTGCTTCATAGAAGACTTCAAAAGTATTCAAAAAGGTCTCATCTCGGTGACATAATATCTTTTCAAAACTTATTAAAATAAATAAAAAACATAAATGCGAAAAAGTCTATTTTGAAAAAACCTCGCCACAGACCCTTATTGAAGTGTGCTATTCAATTGTATTTTAGCTTTTTGAAAGAATACTTCAAATATGAGTTGTTATTTTGAAGTTTTTACTTCCTTTTACAAAAAAAAAGAAGTTCGCGAAAACTTTTTCACTCAGAAATCGGCCTTAATTTCCATTTTTCTCACCCTCGAATTGAATGTTGAGTTTTTTTTTTCGACCCGACCATACGTGGATATATGCCTGAAAACGTACAGACACCTGAAATATCCATTTTAACGACCCCAAGTTAATTACAACGAATTTTTTCGTGACGTCCGTATGTACGTATGTATGAGCGTATGTATCTCGCATAACTCAAAAACGGTATGTCCTAGAAAGTTAAAATTTGGTACGTAGACTCCTAGTGGGGTCTAGTTGTGCACCTTCCTTTTTGGTTGCAATCGAATGTTCCTAAGGGGGTCTTTTGCCATTTTTTGGGGGAAATCATTGTTAATTTCGATGCAAACGAGTGGTGTTATAATTTATTAAAGTGTATTAATAATCGGACACTTGGCGATCTATCGCCAGTCTTTTGGTCGCCAACTTGGCGACAAATTTGGCGATTTTTAAAAAAAATTGTTTAAATTTTAACTTTAGTTTCAATTTGCACACTACTTGTGATATTTAGAGAGCAAACAATTGAATCACATTAAAATTGCCAATAATGGGGAAATGACACTTATCTGGGGTAAAAGGAAGTCATGTGATTCACATAACAGCTCGTTTCTTTTTATAGCCACAACTAATTTTCAGTTGAAATCATTGTTTTCTTATAACTAACGCGATCAGCTTGTTATTTGTGCTATGGGTCATCGGGCCATCGCGTACAAAGGAACAAACACCTTCTCCTTTATATATTTAAGTACATGTGAACATCTACGAACAAAATGACCCTTTCATTACAGATATCTCTAACAACATATAAAAAATGCGACCAACTTTAGCTGCAAAAAAATAAACAAATAAAAATGAAAAGGTCAGAGAATTAGTTTGTCAAATCAGTTATTTATGCCCGATATTTTGCAAGAATGATTCCCCAATCCAAGCTTCTTTGATAGAGACCGAAAAGCGCGTGTATATCTTAGCGATTTTAAAATGTCGTCTGCCGAGGGAATCGGGTTGAAATCGGTCGTCTGAAATTGTTGCAAGAATGAAAAGAATTATATTAATCTATATAAATAAAACAAAGAATATATGTGTATGTATATTGTTACAAATCCTGTAAATAGTAATTATTGTAGTAACGTAACCTGTAAATAGTTTCCCGTAATGAATATACAACCCCTTTTCATTCGGCTGAAGTATACGACCCCCTATTTCCTTTTCTTTTCATTGATAAAATTTGATAACGGTCTACGCATTTCGAGAAGCAGCAAGAATGTTGTGGAAACTTCTTCGATGTTTATAAAAGCGTTCTGCGTGATAAAAAGGAGAGTTTCGATTGAGATTTCGAACGGAGAGCGTATTTGCTCTGTTTATAGCGAGGCATTTCGCTGTGTTGTTTTCGTATTTGAAAGTAAATACGTGTGTAACCGCTAAGTTTACGGTGTTGAGTGATATTTGCTTAATTGCTGATGATTAATTTAGCAGTTGTTAACGATTTCTCCTGTACATAGTGTAAATAAAGCTCCTGTGTTTTTATCAAGAACTGTGTCTTCATTTCAAGAAAGTGGAAGTCGCGCCGAATCCGTTACAATTGGCGCCCAACGTGGGGCTACTTCTGGACTTTCTTGGAGTAAGTGTGACTTTGGACATTTTTTCATAAAGAATTAGAATTTATAGACTTTGTTTTTATGGTGATTACTCGCGCAATGGATGAACAATTAAAACACCTGCTTGATGCAATCAACTCTGTAAAAAGTGATTTGACTGCAAGTTTTACTGCAAATCAAGAACAATTAAAAAATGACATTGCGGCTAATCAAGAACAATTGAAAAATGAATTAGCGACTAACCAAGAACTGTTAAATAGTGATTTAACTGCTAAAATTACTACAAGTCACGATGCAATGAAAAGTGACCTAACGTCGATGAAAACCATGATGGAGAATCAACTAACCGCCATGGGAGATAAAGTCGATGCTCTGGAAGAAAAATTTGATACTGTGGAAGAGCGCATCGCCAATGTGGAAAATAAGTTGGAAGAGGAAGACAAGAAATTGACTTCATTTAAGGAAGAAATAATTAAGGACGTGGAAAGGAGATTGGCGACCGCGGAAAGCAGCTCTGTACAGTTTGGCGCTCCCACATCTGTTGCTCGACCGTCCAATTAACTGGCCACATTTGATGGGAAAAGTTCGTGGCAGATTTACAAAACTCAATTCATGATAGTGGCGGAAGCGAACGGATGGGACTCTGCTACCAAGGCCTGCCATCTTGCAGCATCCCTGAGAGGTGACGCAGCGGACATTCTCCAGACCCATCCGGACAGCCAGCGCCCGGATTTCGCCGCCCTCACATCTGCGTTGGAGCTTCGCTTCGGTGAGAAGTGCCAGAAAGAATTCAGCCGACTCCAGTTGAAGTTCCGTTTCCAGAAAACCGGGGAAACCCTGCAAGAACTAGCGGCGGACGTCGAGAGACTGTCTCATCTTGCTTTTTGCGACTGTCCTGCGGATGTTTGAGACAGCCTGGCACTCAACTACTTCATCGACGGAGTTCGGAATCCTGAGATCCAGAAGGCCCTCCGGATGGCGAATGTAAACGACCTGAAATCCGCTTTGGTATATGCGATGAGATACGAGGTCGCCCAAAAAGCAACCAGTGTGGATCGCCATCTAATCCGGAATCAGGAAGCTGATGAGTCTGATTCCAGGTCGTCCCACCTCGCTGAACTTGAGAGACAACTCGGTGACTTGGCAAGACATCTGAACAGCATAACAGCCCAAAAGAAACAAGAGCAGAAGTGCTGGAAATGCGGTAGTGAAGGGCACCTGCGAAGGAGTTGTCCTGCTCGCCAAGCTACGCGAGGGAAAGAAATCACCTCCACCAGAGCTTTGCAGATTTCCTCTACTAGTAGTGGCGGTGATGGACTTTTCATTTACGCACATGTAAATGGGAAACCTTGCAAACTGATTGTCGACACTGGAGCCAATGTGACAATCATTAGGACAGATGTGGCTCGTGAATTTGGATTGAAACTGCTGTGGACATCGCCACGCGTAAGTCTCCAGACTGTGACAGGTGACAAAATCGAGATTGACGGTAAAATGGACTTGGAAATAGTGTTTGGGAATGCCACCTACCATCATACGGCATTTGTCGCTAATATCACGGACCCCTTCATTCTCGGATTGGACTTTTTGAAGAAATATGACTTCACTCTCGACTTCAAGACTAATGAGCTGCACTCGATGAGAGAAGACATAGCCGTTTTCCCTGCAGAAAGTCATGTAAAATCCGTTCATCAAATAATAGCCCAAACAGATTTATCGATTCCCTCAAGGTCAGAATCATTAATACCTGGCTCCCTTGAAGAAAGCAATAGTTGTCGATTTGGACTCATTGAGTACCCTAACCTAAGCAATAACCTAAAAGGAGTGCTGGTAGCATCTACGCTTGTGGACCTTTCTAAGGATGTAATTCCTGTGAGAGTCGCCAACGTGAGTGGAAGGCCAAGGAATATCCGGAAAGGTGAAGTGTTAGCAACTTGTACTCCAGTAAACTGCATCATTAGAAGAATCAATTCCCCTGAGACTGTGTCTTCCGAGTCCTTGACATCGAAGTTAATTGGGAGTGCTCCATTATCGAAAGATCAAAGAACTGCTGCGGAACAATTGGTGGACGACTTCAAGCATCTGTTTTCATCTACATCCGCGGATGTTGGCCGTACAAATTGAACGCAGCATAGGATCTACACTGGAGAACACCCCCCTATTAAACAGCATCCAAGACGACTACCGTTCACCAAGAAGGAAGAGGTTAAGACCCTCCTGAAAGAGATGCAGGAGAATGATGTCATCGAACCCTCGTCCAGTCCTTGGGCCTCTCCCATCGTCTTGGTCCGAAAGAAAGATGGCTCCACCAGATTTTGTGTCGATTACCGACGGCTGAATGAAATCACCAAGAAAGACAGTTACCCTCTTCCACGGATAGACGACACCTTGGACACTCTTTCCAGACACAAGTGGTTTTCGACCCTGGACTTGAAGAGCGGCTACTGGCAGGTTGAGATACACCCTGATGACCGAGAAAAGACAGCGTTTACAACTGGACAAGGCTTATGGCAGTTTAAAGTGATGCCCTTCGGCCTCTGCAATGCACCAGCTACGTTCGAGCGTCTTATGGAGACAGTGTTAAGAGGACTTTCCTACGAATCCTGTCTGGTCTACTTAGACGATATCATCATCGTGGGACGCAGTTTCGAAGAACATCTGGCAAATCTTAGGAAGGTGCTGCAAAAGCTTAAGGAAGCCAATCTGAAGTTAAGCCCGTCCAAATGTAATTTGTTCCGCCGGGAAGTGAACTACCTTGGTCACATCATCTCTTCTGAAGGTGTACAAACCGATCCAAAAAAAGTATCTTCGGTCAACAGTTGGAGTCGTCCCGAAAACATCCATCAGCTGCGAAGTTTCCTGGGGCTCTGCACGTACTACAGGAAGTTCGTGAAGGGTTTTTCCAACATTGCACGACCTTTGCATAAGCTGACGGAGAGCAAGCAAAAGTTTGAATGGTCCAAGGAATGCGAAGATGCATTTCTACGACTGAAGGAGGCTTTAACATCAACGCCTATCCTCGCCTATCCTCAGCCTGAAAAATCCTTCATCCTGTACACTGATGCGAGCAACGAGGGCATCGGAGCTGTTTTATCCCAAGAAATTGACGGAAATGAACATGTCATCGCTTACTGGAGCAAATGCTTATCAAAGTCGGACCGAAATTACTGCGTCACCAGAAAAGAGTTACTGGCCATAGTGAAAGCTGTAGATCACTTCCATCATTACCTCTACGGCCGAAAATTTCTGCTTCGGACAGATCATGCCTCGTTAACTTGGCTTTTGAACTTCAAGAATCCAGAAGGCCAGATAGCCAGGTGGATACAGCGGCTCCAGGAATATGACATGGAGATCAAGCACCGAAAAGGGTTATCTCACGGTAATGCTGACGCTTTATCAAGGAGACCCTGTCCTGAGAACTGCCACTATTGTTCCCGAATCGAGAAACAGTATGGAACGACTAGCCCTACCGCCTATCAGGTGACAGTGACTCCAACATCATCATAACCTGATCCATGGAGTGACGACCAAGTTCGAAAAGATCAACTTGAAGACCCCGACATAAAACCAATTTTGGAGTTCATGGAAAGTGACAGTCGGCGCCCTAGCTGGCAGGACGTTTCCATCTTTAGTCCTGCAACAAAAAGATACTGGGCTTTATGGAATTCACTCCATTTACGGAACGGCGTACTGTACCGAAAATGGGAATCTGATGACGGCGAAACATCTAGGTGGCAGTTACTACTTCCCCGATCAAGGATTTCAGATGTTCTGAAAGAAATACATAGTAGTGTGACTGGAGGACATTTTGGTGTGTTGAAAACCCTCAATAAAGTTCGGGAGCGCTTCTTCTGGAGCAAGGCGAAGGATGACGTGGAGAAGTGGTGCCATTCTTGTGACGCCTGTGCTGCTCGTAAAGGACCGAAGAAGAGAAGCAGAGGGAAGCTACATCTGTACCACGCTGGAGCTCCTTTCGAACGAATTGGGATCGACATCCTGGGTCCTCTACCAAGAACTGCTGATGGGAACAAATACATTCTTGTTTCCATCGACTACTTCACCAAATGGCCGGAAGCATATCCCATTCCAGGTCAAGAGGCTACCACCGTAGCAGAGACTCTAGTCCAACATTGGATCTCGAGATACGGAACACCTTTGCAGATTCATTCCGATCAAGGGAGGAATTTCATCTCTGCTGTGTTTAAGGGCCTATGTCAAATTCTCGGAATTGAGAAAACTAGGACAACACCACTACACCCACAATCGGACGGCATGGTGGAGAGATTTAACCGCACAATCCTGAATAATCTCTCACTTATGGTCTCCAGAAATCAACAGGATTGGGACAAGAAGCTACCTTTGTTCCTGCTGGCCTACCGCAGTGCTGTCCACGAGACTACCGGATTTGCCCCATCTCAGATGCTCTTCGGAGGAGAGCTTCGGCTACCTTGTGATCTCGTCTTCGGTCGTCCTCCGGATGCGCCTGCATCGCCTGAGGAGTACATCCAGGATCTCCAGGCCCGGTTGGAAGACGTTCATAACTTCGCACGAGAGCAAATCAACATCGCGGCGGAGAAGATGAAGACCCGATACGACACAAGGTCTACTGGACATGAATTCAACGAAGGCGACAAGGTTTGGTTATGGAATCCCATCCGACGGAAAGGTCTTTCACCCAAATTGCAGTCGCATTGGGATGAACCCTACAAAGTCCTTAACCGACTGAATGACGTCGTAGTGAGGATCCAAAAATCACCTAATGCAAAACCTAGGGTTGTACATTATGATCGGTTAGCCCCATACAAGGGCCATTGTTCATGAGTATTACGTAAACAACCATGGTTGATAACATAAAAGTTGTAGATAATTTTTTTGCTTTTAATATTAAGTAATATTTCTTGTTATTATTGTGTTTCCTATGCATTATTGGTTATTATTTAATGTGTGTATTTGTGAACATGTGATAGAAGTTTGGCACCCTTTCTGGGGATTGTACTGCCCGGGACGTGCAGTCCTTAGGAAGGGGGCAATGTTACAAATCCTGTAAATAGTAATTATTGTAGTAACGTAACCTGTAAATAGTTTCCCGTAATGAATATATAACCCCTTTTCATTCGGCTAAAGTATACGATCCCCTATTTCCTTTTCTTTTCATTGATAAAATTTGATAACGGTCTACGCATTTCGAGAAGCAGCAAGAATGTTGTGGAAACTTCTTCGATGTTTATAAAAGCGTCCTGCGTGATAAAAAGGAGAGTTTCGATTGAGATTTCGAACGAAGAGCGTATTTGCTCTGTTTATAGCGAGGCATTTCGCTGTGTTGTTTTCGTATTTGGAAGTAAATACGTGTGTAACCGCTAAGTTTACGGTATTGAGTGATATTTGCTTAATTGCTGATGATTAATTTAGCAGTTGTTAACGATTTCTCCTGTACATAGTGTAAATAAAGCTCCTGTGTTTTTATCAAGAACTGTGTCTTCATTTCAAGAAAGTGGAAGTCGCGCCGGAATCCGTTACAATATATATATATATATATATATATATATATATATATATATATATATATATATATATATATATATATATATATATATATATATATATATATATATATATAATGTTCCCTGCACAAATCCACAGTTATCGTCGGATCTGGACCAAATTTGACAGGGTGGTACTGGGGCACCCGAGAAGATACGCAAGGGGCGGAGGGGGGGGGGGGGGGTCAAACGCTAAAAAAGAACTGAACCGTTCAAATTTACATGTTTTGGCCCGAAAGTAGCATTAAATGGCTCTTTCTATCTAAAATAATTATCCGACCAGTTCGATTTTGGCGCCATTCGAAAGCCCGCGAAAAATACAGATAAGGTTCATTCATTTCCTTCGAATTTCAAAAAAAAAAAAAAAAAAAAAGCTATAAAGTCACCGGGAAAAAAAATCAAAAGCACTGTTAAGATTAATGGAACTCAATTTTTATATCGGCAAACTATCGTATGCGCGATCTCATTTTAAAACAGCGTTCAGAAGTGTTTCTTTCTCGGATTTGACTAAATAATTTTTTTTTGTTTTGATTTAAAATTTTCTAATTTTGATTACTATTTGTCGATTTATCTTTTTTTTTTAAATCTTTTTTTTAAGGACTTTAGGTGTTGCATTTAATTTATTTCGGAGTTTTTGATTTGCTGTTTCTTTCTTTAAAAATATTTATTTTGACGGGAAATGTCGCAATATTTTTTTTGCCTCTAGTTGAAATCCGATTGTTGAACATGCGTCACTTGACGTAACTTTTATTTTCGAGGTAGACCGTGCAAAGCCGGACAATACAGCTGGTCTTGAATATAAGGAGGAGACGTAATTCAAAATTTTTTTAATACTAAATACACGTTTTAAAATGAAGTTGTAACAATTGTAACGTAGGTGCACTTTTATTAATGTGTGTTTTATGTAAATGTTAATTTAAAACGGTTTTTGTGCAGAAACATGACAACCTACTTTAGAATGTGTTATTATTATGTTTACTACCGATAAGGTGTATGAAACTTTGCTTCAGAAATAGTCTAAATCTCCCCCCCCCCCCCCCGACATCACAATCAAATAAAATTAAATTAATCTAGGATTTGAAAAGAAACGAGAATTAGTCACTGTGAAAATGATCGAATGAGCAAAAAAATAATCATGGAGCGAAGAAAATCTTCTTTTTTCAAAACATTTAATTTTTAATTACTTTTTTTTAAACGTCCGATTTTTCAAGCAAGGCGTGGTGACGTGTTAATGTGATGTTCTTAGGCGCGCCCTCCACTGGCCTCGCAGAATGTTTATGCTCTCTGTCTACCGTGTTTCCTGGTTATGATAATTCAGAAGCGAGTTAAATATTGCGCTCTACGCTTGCTATCAACCGTAACGTTGCCACTACATATAACTAAAGTAGCGAATTAAATATTATGCTCTGCGCTAATGGCATCAGTGAACAGAATTTCATCACTTGTGATGTCATGTGCAGAAGCGTAATAAACGAAATTGAATCTGCACGTCCATTAAAATAATTGCTAAAAAATACTAAACTTTGTCAAATCATTTTTAAAAAATGGTCAAATCCTATGTTTTTAAGCATGCTCTTTCTGAAAAAAAAAAAAAAAAAAAACTTTTCCAATTTCGGAAACGATCCCTTTAAATATTAACGAGTCTCTATATTCTTCGAAGGCTGATTCAAATGAAAGTATGCTTTATCTCAAAAGAACAAGGGCGCCCATATGACAAATTTAAAGGGGGGGGGGGAGGTGTCTCAGCAATTTTCCCCATGGCTTAGCAGGATATTTTCCCGAGAGAAACCGATTTTAGCACAGATTACAGTTACTAAAATTTGTTATTTTTAATAACTTATTCATTAATTGCTGGAAAAGAAATGTTTTTACATTTTTGTAAAGAAAAAAAGTACGAAAAGCAAGGAAGTTCTAATTTCAAAACGGGGGGGGGGGGAGACGCTTGAGCCCCCACTTGCCCCTCCTCAAAAAGCTCAAATCAAGACTGGGGAGTCGGAGTCAGACTGATATTGGGGTGAAAGAGTCGGAGTCAGACTGATATTTAGAGTAAAAGAGTCGCAGTCGGTCATTTTTCCTCCGACGCCGCAGTGCTTGTTTAAATGCATATTGATGATGCGGATTTGTACTTGCAAAATTGTCTCATTTATCTCACCTGCATTAATAACGCGTCAGAAAAGAAATACCTTTCTGTTTTTAACTTAGAAACTGAAAAGAAAATAGAAACATGAATCCTGAAAATCGCGCAAGTTATTTTTTTTTGCCTTCCCTGCCGATTAGCATTGACTGTTTATTCCGCTAACTTCTCCCCTTTTGTCGAGCACATAAAATTTTCTAATCTCCGCCAATACGAATTTCCGTTCGCATACTTTCACCTGAAAAGCTGCGAAGTAATTAACATTAAACATGAGAGACCAACCGCAGAGCCCCAAAATACGCGCATGCGTGCAATGTTTCTGGCTTCGAAGCGAAATTTCAGTCGACGATTCTACGGTTAGCTAGAAGGTCGGGACCAATTTGGAAGTCAGGAAAAATTTGTAAAGAAATACCAGGTAAGAATTTAATCCTTTGTTTGGACGTTTTCGTACTTTAAAAGAACTTATCTTCGCTAGCCCGTCGTAAGCGCGAAAAATTCAGCCTCGCGAAATATTTCAACTTAAGTTGATACAACTCCGTTTATTTAAAATTCACGAAATCACCCATTTCTTCATTTCGCGAAAATAAGTGCTTTTACAGTAGTCTATTGATGTCGGCGAACTCTTTTTTTCTAATTTCGAGAGCAAATGTCTTTCCGGGCAGTTAGGGGCAACTGTTCCCTTGTTTTTGAAAAATATTTGTTTGTCTTTTACTGTTTGAATGCCATGTGCGTTCAGTATATCGCATCCCGGTAGAGGGGGGGAGGGGGGGAGGACAGCTCAAAACAGTAGCATTGGAGAAAATGCAATAGCAGTTTTAAGTGATTTCGTCTCAGATGTTACGATACGCTTCAAAAATTTTTATTATGATGTTTACTTGTTATTTCTTGTTATCTAAATTAGTAATACTACATACTTTTTTTCTTCTAATTAAAATTTTTGATAATGTGTCACTATGCATTACAGCAAACGCCCGATATTCGACGGTCGGATTATCAGCGGGTCTTTTCAGAATTTTTTTTTTTTTTTTTTTTGAATTTATGATTGTGTTATTGCTTGCTTTTAGATTTCAGGGGTGCTCACCCAAGGGGAAGGGGTCATGGCGCAGACTGGGCCATTGAAATTTTTAGCGGGAGTTGTTGTGAGGGGCATTTTTCTCCTTTTGGGGGAGGGGAACTCTTGGTTTTGGGGGGGGGAGGGGCGAGGGCTTTGCAATATTTAGGGGGGTAAACTCAGTTGTTCTTAGGGGGTAAACACCCCTGTAGATTTTACATATTTTTATATATTCAATGTTAGTAGATGCAATAAAGCAATGTTTTAAGTAATAATTTAAATGTATGTGTGAGTGGTAATCATATTCTTTAGATATTGTGTACAGTAGTATCGTTTTAAACCTATTATTCGGATTATCCACGGTTTTCGCATATTCGCGGCGCGATGAGGGGCCGTTCATCAATTACGTAATGGTCCTGAGGGGGGGGGGGGGATCTCTACATACCCTTACTTAGGGGGGGGGGATCAGACCCATTCTTACGTGATATTTTTCAAGTCGAAAATTTATATTGTTCGGTCAAGTGGTTTGGCAAGGATCCTATTTCATTTGTTTCTGAATGGTAACAAATGTATTAGGATGAGTTTTCACTGGTGTGTTCAGAGAATGAGTAGTGTGAAAAATAATAAAAGAATTGCACTGCGTATGGCATGTCTCATTTTAATTAGTATCGCATCATATACAAAAAATACTTGTCGAAATAACATTCAGTCTAGATTCCTGTTAGTATTTCTTTACACAGAAAGGTTTTTTGAAAAAGGAGTTAATAATAGTGAATTTAAGAAGGATTTTAGTGATGTAAGGTTCGATATTTTATAATTTTGAAAAACGAAATGGAATCATACGTAAGATATGGGGGGAGGGGTTTGAAAAATCTTTATCACCCTTACATGGGGGGGGGGTGTCTAAAATTGCTAAAATCATCTTTACGTAATTAAAGAATGGCCCCTTACCGTGCCACCCTTTTCCGCGGAGGATCGGGAGTTCACTGTGTATCGTTTTTACGCCACCGGGCATATTTGTGCGAGTTTTGTGGCAAGAAAAAGAATTAAATTGGGATTTTTTTAAAAATCAATATTAAGTTTACCCCAAATTTTGAGGTCTGTAATTTTTCCTGCGGGGTGCGATAGGATTTCGTGCAATCCTTCGCCTGTGACGCCGTTTCATTATCAGCTGTATTATGAAACTAGTGGCACCCGCACGGCTTTGCCCGTTGTAGAAAAATTAAAAGGTCATTCGGTTCGCTTGTATGTTTACAAAATAATTGAAAGCTCGCCAAGTTTTCTGTATTCATTTGCTTGCCCATGTTACGGTTCCACGTTATGATAATTCCGTAATTTTTTCGTCCACGTTGTGATAATTTGCTCGGTAAAATTTGCTGAAAATTGGAATATAAAAACAACAAAATCGAATTTTCGAAAAAATCGATTAGAGATGCACACCCCCATGCTACATACTAATGTTGTGCCAAATTTTTTTGAAAATTGGCCAACCGGTCCAGGCGCTATACGCGTCACAGACATCCAGACTGACAGACTTTCAGCTTTATTATTAACTAGTGATACCCGCACGGCTTTGCCCGTAATAGAAAAATCAAAAGGTCTTTTGGTTCGCCTGTATATTTACAAATAATTTATGGTGAATTTTCTCGCCAGTTGGCTTCTGCCCATCTTACGGTTCCACGTTATGATAATATAATAATATTCGTAATATACACGTTATAATAATATTCGTAATTTACTCGTCAATCTTATGATATTTTTTTTTCTTAAAATTGGAATAGAAAAAGAACCACATCAAATTTTCGAAAAATCGCTTCGAGGTGCACACCCCCATGCTATAAACTAACTTTGTGCCAAATTTCATGAAAATCGGCAGAACGGTCTAGGGTCTATGCGCGTCACAGACATCCTACAGATATCCTACAGACATCCAGACATCCTCCGGACAGAGAGACTTTCAGCTTTATTATTAGTAAAGATAAAGATGCGCGTTAGTAAATTTCGCGACCAATGAAGTACGATTTTCATTGTTTGGGGGGGGGGGGGGAAGGTATCCGAATTTTATAAATTTAAATATATGTTTCTTTATGGTTCTTTTAAACGGGGGTGCATGTTAATCTAAATCTTTCGAATTCTTTTAAATTTTTTTTAAACAACTTACAGGCTTTTTCCAAAAGTGTTCGAAACATTTTATTTATTGTTACTTTTTTAATGCCTGCTAAAACAAAATTTAAAATGTTTTTACAAATTACGTTTCCAAGCTTTCAAAGACCATTAGGATATTTTAGACGAAATTATAACCTACAGTTGGGGCAAACCTAACCTGGCACCGTTGTAATGCTGTGATTAGGATCTGCGAAGCCTTTACAATGTTGCCAGGTTAGGTCTGCCCCAACAATAGACTTTATTTCTCTTGTGAAACATATATCCAGTTTAAGTGAACTTCATTTTGTTTGAAATAAAAAATTTCTTAGTGTCAAACAAAGGAGGGGAGACCAAATTTCACTCTAAATTTTGCATAAATTTATTTTAATTTAAATTTTTTCATGATATATATAACCGCGCGCGCGAAATGCTTAAAAAAATATTCTAAAATATTTCTACTTTATTATTTTAATTGGCAAAAAATTATATAATTATATTTATTAATGTTTGTGCGCATTTATTTGTGTGTGTCTGCAACACTATCTCCTCCGAACTTTGTACCAGGTCAAACACTTGTACTGTTAGATACAGGACATCTAGGAAAAGTCATTCCGTCCAATCTCACCATTCCAAATCTTAAGGTGCGGGTCATCTAAAAAAACTAAAATCATTGTCACCTACTGCAGGTGACGAACGGGGAATAGCGAACGAAACGAGCAGAGGTCGGAGCATTGCAGTTTAATATGTAACAACTGATTGAAACACTTTACGAGGCAAAGTTTTTAGCTATTACGAGTCTCTCGAAAGTTGAAGCCTCGCGAAAGAAAGTATTTTTTTTTTCCACTCTCGATTGAAACTTTTTATGTTAAATCTTTTACTAATAATAAAGTTAAAAGTCTGGGTGTCTGGATCTCTGTGACGCGCATAGCGCCAAGATCGTTCGGCCGATTTTCATGAAACTTGGCCCACAAAATTAGTTTGTAGCATGGGGGTGTGTACCTCGAAGCGATTTTTCGAATATTCGATTTTTTTAAATTCCAATTTTAAGAACATTTTCCCGAGCAAAATTATCCTAAGATGGGACGAGTAAATTACCAAGTTACCATAACGTAGATCCGTAACATGGGCAAGTCAATCGACTAGAAATTCACCATACATAACTTGTAAATATGCAGGTGAACCAAAATAACTATTAATTTTCTACTACAGGTAAAGCCTTGCGGGTACCAGTAGTGATGAATAAAGCACTTACTGCTTTCTTTCAATATTTTCGAACATTTAGGAGAAAATAAAGGGGTTACAGTACCTCAAAAATGATGAAACGGTCAAGTTGGCGACAAAGCTTGGCGACCAAAAGACTAGCGATATATCGCCAAATGTCCGCCAAATTATAACACCACTAGAGTTTACATCGAAATCAGTGGCGTACTGGCCCGCCGGGATACCAGGAAAATTCCCGGTGCGCCGGTGCCTTAGTGCGCCGATTTCCTTAGACTTTTTTCTTTTTTTTTTTAGGATTTTGTAACGGACATTGAGGCAAGATTAAATGTATTTAATACAAACAAATAAGACGACTTGACATCATAAAACTAAAAAATATCTTTTTAAATCAAAGTTACCTCTATTCATCGGTTAATTCGAAATCGTTTGTGCAAAATGTTTTTCTCATTCCCTTCCAAATCTACCTCCCTCACCCAAAAAACAAAATGGTGTGGAGTTTCTTTCTCCTTTTTCAAAATAAAAGTGGCATCATAGATTTTTTTTTTTTAATTTTTAAAATTTGAAGTATAAATTCGCGAATCGTAAAATCAACAATAACTAACCATTCTGCGCTGACTTGAACTCAGTTGAAAAACTTAAACCTTTCCGTTAAAATTTTTGACTAATGCCGTGGTCCTCAGATTTTTTTAAAACCAAGGCGCCTATTTTGGACATCTAACTTCCGTACGGCACCCATCTTTCTATAACTCAATTACAAGGCCAGTGTTTTAGTCCGATGGGAGGGGGGGGGGGACGGGCGGGTCTGATGTTCAATTTTTTTTATATCGTCTTCATGTCTTTTCCGACGAAGCAAAAGAAAAGCCAAAACTTTGGTTTCATTTAATGCGGGCGGGGAGTGAAGCTGCAGCACACACTACATACATACATACACACACACATAGCTCATTCCCAGATTCATCACTGATATGACTAATCATAACTAACAGAAAAAAATGAGTAAAACTGGTATACTTGCATTGTATAGCTATTTATTGTATTTCATGATTCAGGAGCGGTGTGGAATATTTCAACAGTTTCATAATTCTCTAATTAAAGTGTAGTAATTGAAAATTTCGTTGCGCCGGCGCCCCGCCATGAAGACTTCACAGCGGTCTGATTTATCCCCCCCCCCCCAACCGATTGGGAATTAAAATTATAGGTAGGAGCCACTAATGTTTAATGCGAGATTTTTTTTTTTTTTTGTTAAAAAAAAAGTTTTTTTTTTTTTTTTGAATCATTGTTAAATATGTAAAGCGCATGCTTACACAAAACGGTTGCATGTATTATACTTCTCATTTTCAACTTATCACACATAATAGCGTTAAATTTGAGCTTTTTCATTGGGTCAGATTGTCTTTATTTTTAGTCATTTTATTTGACACTTTTAACACTTCCACATACCTTCCCCCTTTCAGGCGTTGCTACTTTTTTCCAAAGACGCCAAATATCACTACTACTCAACAAATTTTATTTTAAATTCAAAACTTGACCAGAGGCGTAACTATAGGAGGAGCAGGGAAGGCCCCTCCTCCCCGAGCACAACACCTTTTGGTCGTGAAATAGAAGATATGCTTCTAAATAGTTTTCCCAAACTTAAATGAAAAAAGAAAACAAAATCAATCGAAAATCAGTTTTGTCGAATAAAATCAGCGGCAACCACTGTTTGGATACGAGAGACACAACTCGCCCCGTTACCCCAACATTATTAAAGATAGCCAAAATTTTCATTTAAAGTACTTCAATTCCAAAAATTTTCAGGGGATAGCACCTAGACGCCCCACATCATGAAAAATCGTTTAAAATTTAGCATGTTGGACTTCAATTTCGAAAACTTACTCGAAGAGCCCCCCCCCCTAACTTCAGCACGCCCCCGAAATTATAAAACAAATTGTCTGCAATTTCGGTTTAGCACTTCAATTTTGAAAACTTTCCAGCAGAGTCCACGAGATTACCTCTTCCTCTAAAGTTATCAAAGATAGCATACAATTATGCCATTTAAGACTTCGACTAGGAAAAAATTTCCATAGAACAGTTTCGAAACTCATCCCTTCCTCTAGAGTCAGCAAAAATGGCCTACAAATGCCTTCCTCTGAAGTCAAAAAAATGGCCTTCAAATGTGATGTCAGAATTTTATATTTCGAAAGCTTTCCAGGGACGAACCATCGAACGCCCTGTCTTCACTTTGTTAAAAATGATCTAGTGTTTTGTAAGGACTTCAATTTCGAAGGAGTGCTCAGGGCTGTTGCCAATATCCACCAGTTTTTCAGAAATGGAGCCGCCAATTTCTGAAAGTGTTAAAAAAAAGCAAAAGAAAAAAAGAAAACCTTCGCAGTCCTTTTAAGAATTGGAATACTAACAATCAATGATTTAAAGGAATAAAAGCGGCAAAAAGTATTTTTTCTGCCCTATTTAAACAGATAATGAAATATTTGCATATTACGAGGAACATCCGAAATCCTGCATTATAATTTACCTAACTGAGATTCGCCGTAATGTCGGTTTCAAACATTTTTGAACTGGGGGGAGGGGGGAGTACATCGTACAAACTGCAAACCCATTACAAGATTCAGTTTAATTAAAAAGATTTTTGATAAATAAACATGATAGCATTATATAGGCCGCCGTAATATGTTTTAAGTAGAAAACACGTTAAAATACTGTAAGCGACATTTAAATAATGTAATGATTTAATAATAATAAGTTCTAAGTGTTTGAATTTTTAAAAGTGAAAGTAAACCGAAACTTTATCCTGAGATTCAGGAAGCATGCTGTTTAAATCAAAATAAAGTGAAAAAAACAAGTTCTAGATATCACATTACTACAAAATATTAAATTTTTTCCTCTTTGGGATCGCAAACTCTTCTATTTCAAATAAATAAAAATAGACTGGAAACTTTAAATTTCATTTTCGAAAAACCAAAGCACTGAAGTAGGTTTCGAAAAAAAAAAAAAAAAAAACTGGGAAACGTTTTCCACAACATTTGTATTAATAATAAAAACAAATACGCAAAAAAGAGAAGAAAGCGGAAGGGAGGGAAGTCTCTGAACCTTATTTCTTCGTTTTTGGCCACCAAAGGTAATCTAGAAGCGTGTTTTTTTAATTTTGATTTTGAAAGAATTCAGAAGAAGAGTTCCATAACCTCATCTCATCGCCTACCGTCATCAAAGACGGCCTAAAATTACTTACTTAGGACTTCAATTTCGAAATGCTTCCAGGAGAGCAACCCCCCCCCCTCAAAAATTCGAGAAACGCCCCCACCCCTTCATTGAATGAAAATTTCGGTTTTAGGACTTAAATATCAAAAAAATCCACAGGTCCCTTAACCTCCCACCCTCTTATTACAGTAAAACCTGTCTACAACGATACTGTTGGGACTTAAAAAAGTATTGTTATAGACAGGTTATCGTTGTAGGCAGTTTGATTATTTATGCTGACATTTTGATGGAACCAAGGATAATATCGTTATAGACAGGTTTATTGTTATAGACAGTATTGTTATGAACAGGTTTCACTGTATCACCAAAAAGATTTCTAAGAGGAGCTACCGAATTGCGTAACATCGTCAAAGATAATCTACAATTCTTTCCTGGAATTACAATTTTGGAAAATTTTCGAAGGAAAGTCTCGAACCTCTCTGCCCACTAACATTGCCAATGATCATCTAAAAACTGCGTTTTAGGAGCTAACTTCGAAAATTTTCTTGGGGAACAATCCTATCATTCGCTCTAAAATTATTAAAGATCGTGTTAAATTTTGTTTTAAGGGTTTGAATTTCGAAAGATTTCGGGAGAGAGCTCCCGGAAACCCTAATATCATCGAAAGTCAACCAAAAATTACGTTTTTAGACCTTCAAATTCAGAAAAAATGCCCGTCCTCTTACGTTTCTAAAGATGGTCTATAATCGTGCTTTTAAGATTTCAATTTCGAAAAATTTCCGGTCCTTTCAGCGTTACCAAAGATAGCCTACATTCGCTTTTTTACGACAAAAAACGCATTACTTTCGAAAAATTTCCTAGAGTGGGCTCTCGAAACCTTCCTTCCCTAACGTCACCGCAAATAGTCGTCTAATTGTGTTTCTACCGCTACAATTTCGGGGGAGAGCCTCCCCCCACCGTTTCTAAAATTACCGGATATAATCCACAATTGCGTTTTTAAAGTTTCAATTTCGAAATAGGTCGGGGAGCATCAACGAACATCTTCAACCCCTAACATTATTAAAGATAATTTAGAATGCATTTTCAAGACTGCAAAATTTTTTCGGGGTGAGCTTTGGAATATCTCCTCCCTATAGTATCATCAAAGATCGTATAAAACTGCGTTTTAGGAGTTAAAATTTCGAAAAATTTCCCGGGGAGAGCCCCAGACCCCCTTTTATTAACATAATTATAGATAACAATTAAATTTTAACATTTTAATTCCAAAATATTGACTAGGGAGTGCCCCTTATCCTCTTCTCCTCTAAACATTATCAAAGATCGTTTAAAGATTGCAAATTCGAAAAAAATTCCGGGTTAGAAGCCAGAAGCCCTCGCACCCCTACACCTATTTTTGAGTGAGTATTGTTCTTATGATTAGGTTCACATTGTCAATGCTTAGATCCAGTAATGACTCCCTCTTTAACCAGAGGCTGAAGACATTTTCTTTCTCTGTATTTTAAGATACGTTTGAAACAATACGGGGGCCACCAATTTCATACACCCCTAGTAGCGGATTTTTGGGGAGGCCCAAAGGAACACACACGCACACACAAAACTTAAAATTGTAGGAGCAGAGGGAGGATGCTTTTTACTGTCCATTGCTCCTCCAAAAACTGTCTCTGTATATCCACCCCTGTACTGTGCACTCCCTACTTTTTTGACTTCACGGCAGTCCTGTAGCACTCTCGACTGTAGCAACCCTCCCACCCACATCAATTGTAAAGGTCTAAAACTGCGTTTCCAAAAGTCCATCAATTTTAAAAACTTTGTGGAAGAGTTTCTCCTTCCCCCGTCCACGAGAATCCTCTCACAAACTTAATTATTTATAAAAACTCTTCTAAAGTTTAATTTTTAGAAGTTCGAACTTCGAAACATCCCCTTCCAGAACACCCCTCTTTCTGACATCACTGAAGGAAGTAAAAAAAGAAAAACTTTCTTTCACTTCAACAAACGGGAAGGGGCGCTACAGCTTCAATTGTCCCAGGGCGTTAAAATTATCTACTCCTCTCATAGGAAGTCAGGCAAGTTTAATTTAGTTCAGCTTGCTGGGGGGGGGGGAGAGGATTTACGAAAATGGGACAAGGCGCCGGTCAAGTATTTTTCCCGGTTCACATTTTCGACCCAGTACGCCACTGATCGAAATTAACAATAATTTCCTCTCAGAAAGGGGCAAAACACGTTTGAAAAAACATCCGAATTCAACCAAAAGTGGAGGTGCACAACAAAACCCCACTAGGCGTCTACGTACTAAATTTCAACTTTCTAGGACATACCATTCTTGAGTTATATGACATACGTCCGCACATACATACGTACATACAGACGTCACGAGAAAACTCGTTGTAATTAACTCGGGAATCGTCAAAAGGGAACTTTTGAACTTCTATGCGTTCTTAAGTATAAATGCACGTGTAATCGGGTCGAAAAAAAACTCGATTCAGCTTGATTTAAATCACGATTTAAATCAATTGATTAAAAAAAATCGTTGATTTAAATCAATTGATTTGAAAAGTGATTTTTTAAATCAAAATCCTTAATTAAAATCAGTTTATTTTTTTTTTATAAATTAATTTTGCATCTTTAGAATCCGTTGCTCTAAATTTAACTACACTGCATTATACAATCTTAACTTCAACAAGCAAAACTACATAGATCCCTCTTGATGCGTGTAAAACAGATTTTGCTTCTTGCAATGATGTTTTTACTCAAAATTACAGTTCAATTCACTATAAAACCAAATAAAAATTTTCAGTTTTTCTCATACGCCATCACTGATATAATTAAGAAAAGTAATTTCTCTACATATTCTATTAAACTAAAATTTACATGATGATGGAAACCTTACTTTAAGCAAAACATAAAACAAAATCACTTCTTATCGAAGTATTATGACGTATTTATGAATCTTAAAAATGTATTGAATAGTTGGAGAACTTAGTTTGAAAAAGTAAGCTGAATAGATTCATCTACTGTGTGAAATATTATTTTTATAAATGTAAAGTAATAAATAATTTTTTAATTAAAATAAAAAAAAATCTGATTTAAAGAAAAAAAAAATCCGATTTAAATTTGAAAAATCCGGCTCTTGATTTTTTTAACAAAAAATGAAAAAAAAAAAATCACGAACCCTGTTTAAAAGTAGTTTTGACGTAATACTGATTTTGTTAATTTGTTTATGTTAAAAAGGAGAGGGGAGGGGGGTTGAATCATTCGTTCTAGTTAATAAAAGTTGAAATTTTAATGTTTTATCATGACTAGTTGGAATTTGTTTTTAATGTGCATTCATTTATTGAAAGGTGCAAAATATTTGAGAACCAAAGACAAGGAAGATTTTTTTCACGGAGTTTTCTTTCAAGAAATGAAAAAATAAGGTAAGTTATTATTTCCCAATATTGCCTTCATTTCTACCAAAGCTCTGTTTTTGTAAACAATTTTTTTTCAAAAAAAGTTACATTTAGTTCTAACATTGATTTTGAAACTACAAACATGTGTATTGCGAAATATTATTTTTTATGGATACAAACCAATTTTAAATCTATATTATAAATTATATAATAAGAAGTAAAGTCAAATAGCACAGATTACTGCAGACACGTGTTTCGGCATTATCACGAACTCCTTTTGAAAAAGGCGTCCCTTGTAAACGTCGAAAACACGTGTCTGAGGTAATCGGTAATTTGTGATATTTGACATTATTTCTTATTTTACTTTTTATGCAGAAAGGTATTTATTTTTCTCACATTATAAACTGCGTACATAATATTGCAAAAGTCCCTTATTTCTAGATTTGAAATAGTCAATTTAAAACTTGACATCTAATGCAGTTTGTGAAGTGATTTAGTTTTGCTTGAACGTGTTCAATCGATTTCGGGATTGATAAAGCTTGACCACGGAGAGATGGCGCGTGAAATCGAAGTGGAAATGGACCATTTTATTTTGTAATACGTAGGGTCAGCGAGAACGTGAGAGTTTACTGCTTGCGTGTTTCCGCCGATTCATACGACAAAAATAAAGTGGTCCGTTTTTTGCATCAAGTTCACCCGCCATCTCTCCGTGGTCAAGTTTTATTAGTGGGTAGGTAGGGCAATAATTACGGACAGGTAAGGGTTGAAACGCATAGCTGGTTGCGCAATTGTCTCCTGGATATATCAGTTAGAAACCAAAAGTCTCGTCAGATATTTTCTTTCCATTACAACTAGAGATATACGCAATATTTTCATGTATGTTGTCTAAATCCGGGGGAGGTGTAGTACGTTTTTACACATTGACATGTATTCTCATCTTTTTTAAAACCATTTACACTCATTCGCATTAAATAGACATGTTGAAAAAATACTTGCAAAATCATATTAATCTGTTTGGTTCTTACTTGAAAAATTTAAAATGTAATTGCGTTGTTTTTTATATTTTGTACAACTATCGTATACTGAAAAATTTTAACTTCGAGTGTTTTACTTTTAGATTGCTTTTTTTTTTTTCGCAAAATAACTGCCCGTATTTGGAAAAAAAATAATGGTTAATACATTGTTTTAAATTCGCGCTTATTTACTTACATTAATTAATGGCATTATTTTAATTTCTCAACTACGCCCTTAAGTTTTTGCGTTGATGTTAATTATCAACTTATAATTTCTATTGAAATTCAAGAATAGTATCGATGCTTGCAATTTCAACAAGACTGTCATTTAGAAATAAACAAGCCTATTTTCTCCCATGCCAAAATCAATTATTAACATTGGATATATTTATTTCATTTAGCACGAGATCAAAGTCATATTAAATTTTTCCATACTGCTACACCAATTCCGCATAAAGCCATGCCACGCTTGTTTCAAGGCAAAAAGTATTTGTTTTTTAAAATATTCTTTCTCTTAAAGTCGTGTACGTTATACTTCAGTAATTAATATCCATAAATATAGTTGAAAAGCGCAAATAATCAAGCATTTGTTTAGTATAAAGTTGCCTAATAGTAAGAAAAATTATCTGCAGCTCAAGCACAGCAAATTTTCTTGTCGATTTTAGGTTTGAAAACTAAACATTTAACACAACAAAATTTTACTAAGGCTCTTTCATTTTTAGAATGTATTGAAGTTGCAGTTGTATCCATTAGAAACTGATTATTATTATTTTTTAATTCTTGCGCAGGAAATGATAATAAAATAGCGAAAATAATAATTGTTCTCAGTAATATATAATAAAAGTAAAATATTTTGCAGTTTTGCGTGAAAAATGATGCTCTTAAAACTTACAAGTAGGTTCATCTACGTTAGATTATAAACTGCTGTTATGTTCTGGAAGTATTTTTCCCTTGATGCAGCAGTTTAACAGTTTCATGCCTTACAACTTCTTTTGGAATTAGGGGAGAATCTTTTAGAAAGAATACTTTTTTCGTTGACTTTTGACATCCAGTTTTATTTCAAAGCTGTTTCATATGAATGAATAAAAGTTAATGTTGATATCATTTTTTACTTTTTTTGATAATATTGTAGTATTTTAAGGAGACTCTTAAATAAACGTACTTAAAGGAGTGAGACTTCAATGGGACATAGTTTTGTTTTTTGCTCGCATACATTTTCAAATATTATTGAAATACTAGCTGCGTCGCCCGGCTTTGCACGGCCTACCTCGAAAATAAAAGTTACGTGAAGCGACGCGTGTTCAACACTCAGGCTTGAACAAAACAAAAATAATAAATTCAGTAAAATTTTACGTCAAATTCTTGAAAATAACTAAAAAGTAAACATTTTAAATCCCCCGATTACAGGAAAAGAATTTGAAACAAAAGCAAGAATTTTACTTGTTAAAATTCGAGAAACAAAAATGGCAACAGATCTTTCGTCTCAGTGATTTTCTTCGATAATTTTTACTAAAAGCACTGTTGCGGAAAGTTGAGATGAAGCACTGAATAATAGTTTGAATGGAGGGAAGCCTTCGAAAAATAGGAATTTTATGCCGAAATCTAAGTGACACAATTAGTATACATATAGTTTTTAATTGATATCTCCGCTAATTGTTATTCTAGGATTATGTTAAATAACCAAACATAAAGACGGGAAGGTGACGAAAATATCGATACCTACTTCGATGGAGTCGGTTCATCTTTATCGGGAGAAGTAACTCGGACATACATACATAGATGACCGCATAGGTACATACGCTCAGTTTTGAATTATACAGTGGAGCACCGTTTATACGTTTTTGAAGGGACTGTATGAAAAAAGTGTACAAATGAAATACTGTATAATAGGTATAGGTTAATGTGTATTAGACTCTGCAGGGACCGATTTATAAAACGTATAAAAGAGAAACGTATAAACGGTGCTTCACTGTATAAGATAAACTCGAAATACATCTAATTAACTGTTAGCTTCAGTTTTAAAGCATTTCTATTGTTAAAATAAAATTTTGATCAAAAATAAATGAAGTTCGAAACAAGAGAGACATGGTTATGACATCTACAAATATTTAATTTTGTTAAACATGGAAGTTCAAACAACTGCAGAGTAAAGTTCATGAAGATTGTTGGCAAAAGATTTAGGCATTTGTTGAGGCTTGCAGTTTTGCTTGACATTAAATTCCGCAGCTATTCTGGGGCTAAATTGTTGCAATATATATATAAACTAGTCGTCTGGAACTAAAAGAGCCTGTTTTTCCATATGTGAATATCATATTTATAACAACAGCCCTATCTCTCTGTTGATTGTTTTAGGTTCCAAGTTAATTCAAATTGGGACTTTTTAAGAGATGGAAAAAGAAAAAAAAATGACTTGAAAGAAAACAATTTAATTAAAATGTTACCACATTCATAATCTCAAACTCTTAACCATCATACATTAATAAAGGCTACCTATTACTCGTGTCGAATAGGAGCAGTTTAAATTCAAACATTCCTCCCCCCCCTATATTTAGTATGAAGAGGTAGGAAAAACAAACTCGAAAAGTGAATTTCAAAAAAAAAAAAAAAAAAAAGTCCTATTTCCTTCTTAAATAAGTAAGAATATCATTGCAAAAATAATTCATTTTTAATGCAAAGGAGTCGAATTTCTACCATTAAGTATTGAAAGTTAAGTTCTTGGACACCTAAAACCCTAAAGATCAATTAAAAATGTTAATCGTCGCCAAAATATAAAAAAAAACGATTAAAACTTCAGCTTAATTAGAAAAGAAAGTTTGTTTTTATATTTTATAAAAACATTTTAAATTGTATTTTTTACAATAAAATTCAGCTCGTAAAAAAACCCTATACCTGTAGTTATACTTCTGAGTATTTTTACTCTTCGGGGAGTTTTAGGTTTGTAAATTTCTAAATGGGTCTCAATTTCGTAATTTTTTAAAATAAGCTATGAATTAAGTAACTTTTGAGCATGTCTCTCCTCTATTCCTTAAATATCACGTAGCTATTTTCTCATGTTCTATATAGATATAATGATATGTGCCACACATAATCATGCAAAAAAGACTTATCTTATATAATTAAAAACTGAGCGTATGTAACTAAGTCCAAGTTTTTTCTCCCGAGCTACAGCGAACTCACTGTCGAAACAGGTATCGATGGGTTCGTAATCTTCCAGTCTTCATGCTTAGCTATTCAACATAATCCTCCGATAATGATTAGCGGAGATATCAATTGAAAAATAATATTAAGACGCTTAGATTTCTACATAAAATCCCTATTTTTCGAAGGCTTTCCTCCACTCAAATTATTATTCAGTGCTTCGTCTCAACTTTCCGCAACAATGCTTTTATTAAAATTTGTAGCTGTGAAGAAAGTCATTGAGAAAAAAAATCTGTTGCCATTTTTTCTTCGAATTTGAACAAATAAAATTTTGACCTTTGTTTTAAGGCTTTTCCTGAAATCGGAGAATTTAAAGCGTTTCCTTTTTGGCTATTTTTCAGCAATCTACCGCAAAATTTTACTGATTTTTTTTTTTTTTTTCAAGCCTGATTGTTGAACATCCATTGCTTGATATAACTTTTATTTTCGAAGCAGACCATGCAAAGCCGGGCAACGCAACTCAGTTTTTAAGTAAAATTTGTGGCTCTTTGGTAAATCTCACTAATTTATTTACACATTTAAATTTTTTTTACACATTTAAAATCAAGCATATAAGTTAATCACACATTAATAATTTTACCTAACCGAAATGCATATTTGCATACACCAACTTCTCATGCATGAAAATCTTGCATATATCTTTGGTTGCTGCTGTCAGTTGCGAGTGCTGCTGAAAGGGTACTGAAGCAGCCTGACAGTTAGAAAGTGAAGTATTCTGGCGGAGAAAATCGATTTTTGCCAGTTCAAAGCTGTTTTGCAGCAATGGGATTCGGAGTTACTCTGGCTATGTGATCTGTGGTGCTTGCAAGAGAGTTAGAGGTTACAAGACGGGGTTTCTAAGGACAGAAATGCAGCCGTCGGATTGCGTTCGAGGGGTGTTGGTTCGGATGGAAAATGGCTATGTGGGGGGGGGGGGGGTTCCAGAGGATACCTTTCAGAGTGGATGCGAGTTCATGTTATTTGAGGGAAACTGATCATTCAAAAACTAGATGATGCTGAAAACGGAGGGGTGCGATTAGGGACGCTCCGAACCTCAAATTCTGGGTTGGGAAAAATTTCCAGTTTGCAGAATGAAACTTCATATGTTACCGAATGAAAATATTAGCCTGCACATAGATAACTGCCTCTAATAAAAGACATAAAATTCTTATTTATTAAAAATGAAAATGTAATTTTTCTAAATTAAAGCATTAACAAATTCAATTTTTTTAATGCTGTACCCAAATTTGGCTAGTTATTCAGCAAAGTTTGCTGAATAAGAAATGGCATTGTCATCCTATCGGAGCTGGGGATGCGTGGGAAAGGTCAATTAGGTCACAATAAAGCTAGGAAATGAAGGTTTAATCAAGTTAATTCAGTCGGTGCAGCAAAAGTAATGTAGGTATTTAACTTATTCAAAGCCAAAAGGATTAAATTGTTACTGGCGAGCTTATGTGAAACAGTAGTAAAAATGGGGCTATCTCGCCCTCGTCTACAATCACTGCAACCTTATTCTAAACAAAACTCGCCGCTCAAGTAAACTCAAGTAAGAACATAATTATTTCAATCCACTCGATTGCGGTATAAATCCTTTTAATATTTTGAGAACAGTAGAAGTTGCAAGATTAAGTATTGAAATGCTGTCGTAACCCGCCCTTTGTGAAAAAGTCTTGTCCGCTTAGAACTGACAAAAGCGGACAAGATTGCATGTAATATCAAGCCCCACCTAAATAAGTGCATCATGTAGTTTTTGAATGATCTATAAAGATTTCAGACCGAAATCTCCATCATGACTTGTCACAATGTCAGTGATGCTCTTTTGGGTCATTCCACGGAAAAAGTTCATTTTGTCCCGCACGTGACGCCTCATATATTTGATTAAAAATAATAGTTTAAATCAGAGGTTCCCAAACTTCAGACCTTTTGCGGACCCGCTCCAGAAAAATTACGAAATTTGCGCCCCCCCCCCCCTCGCCCTTGGCACGAGCAAGAAAAAAAAATGTTGGAACAGTTAAATCTTTTTTTTTTGATACATTTTTATTCTTTTTTTTTTTTTTAAATTTATTAAATGTTCTGTATATTTTTCACAGCTCTAGTCAGGTTTTCATTTCTTACATTATTAATTTGAGTGATGGAAGTAAAACTCTATTTGAAATTCAATTAGGAATAAAAATGTTATCTTCAAATTTCTACAACAAGATTACTAATAAAAACGAAGCTTTTGAAGTTATGGAAAAAAACACTGTTAGCCAAGTTTAAAGTGTGTTAGTTTTTCATATGAGTTGTATTTTTACGGCGTATTAGAATTTCAATTATTAACTGTGGATGTAAATAGATGAGTCTTAAAATTTTGGAGCAAAAGTTTTATTTCAGGTACAATATTCCACCTGAAAAAATGTGCCTCAATGTTTGCGTTTTACTTAGTAAAGTTTTGTAACAATATAAACTTCGTCTTGTATACAGAATTAAAAAATGTGTGTTTACTTCCGAGAGTTCCGCGGGGGGAAGGGGGACTGCCGCGTCCTGCATATACTTAAACGAGATTTTTTTATGCCGCATAAATGTGCTTTCTTTTGAATTAAAATTCGTTACTCGTCCTTCAATCTCAGTTATATTAAACGTTTTAGCTGGATAACACTGAGAACCCCCTGGCCAGGACTCACGGACCCCCGGGGGTCCGCGGACCACAGTTTGGGAAATTCTGGAAATTATTATTGAACAATTTTGTTTTGCTTAAAAAACTACGAGCTTATATGCGATTCCTTAACACTCCGTCGGGCGCAATATGTTGTAGAACACGATCGGGCGCATTGAGCCTGGGAAGCACACTTTGATCTACTGAGCTTTTCTACGCATGTTCACATTTTCTTACGAAAAAATTGTCAACTACAAACACAAAGAAGAGAAATGAAACTGATTTTCGAATGTAACTTAAGTTCATTTGAGAAAATGAATATACATTTTTCCATAAGCTATTGAGGGGGCGTGGCTAACTAAAGAATTCGAGGTGTGCCTGATAGATCAGTTGCGCCCAACGGAGTGTTAAGCAAGGAATTTCGTCAGTACCCTTTAAATTTATTGTATTTTAATGAGATATATGAAGCGGCACGTTGGGGAGCAAAGGGTTGAATTTTCGTGGAATGCCCCTTTTCCAGCTGGAGAGAAATGACAGCACACCTGCTGTACGCAGGGACAGAATACAAGAGAGGGATTTTGGGGACGATCGTCCCTCCCTGGAGAGACTCTCCGCCAGTGATTTTTCGAAAATGAAGTTAAAAAAGCGCAAATTTAGACGAGAAGGGAGAATCTCGTAACTGTTTCGGAATTAAAGCCCAAAACCTTTGTGATCAATAACTTTTAAATAAATATACATAGCAAAATGAAAATAATAAAAATCAATCCCCCCCCTTGAAGAATTTCTGGATCCGCCCTTGGCTTTACAGGCTATAGTCCTTACTTAATGTTTTGCTATGAAATAGTTGAAGCATGTTCGTTGCTTCATCTTAAAGTGAGTTCACATTTCTGCGTTACATAATGAATATAAGTTTCCGCTTTGATACAGAGGCCTTAATAAGTAGCAGTGTCTCTGATAAGTTAAAGTTTGGTCTTGTTTACCTCTTTTTACGAAGTTCAGAGGAAAAGGAATGTGTTACTGGACGGGGTTGAGTTCGTCCTTCTAAAAAAACTGCTGGAAAAGGCACCCTCCACAACGCGGCGTCAACTAGTCTTTTCTAGTACCTTTAAATAAAGTAAACATTGCCAAGGTCAAGCCTAAACTTATCTGAGCCACATTGTAGGTAATTAATAGTTAAGCGTAAAAAAGAATCGATTAAAGGGATACATTTTTATTTATGTACAAACCGTTGAATTAAGATAACGTGCATTAGTGTAACTTACGAAGCTTACATTTCGAAAGTCATCTGTCTTGTTGTTTAAGAGAGCAAGTTCTTAAAAATGTCGATGCAGCATATTCCGGTTTTGAAGCAATATTTTTGCGAAATTAGATATTTCAAAAAAAAATGTGTGCCTGTGAAGAAAAACATGTGAAAGTTGCAATGGTGTCATCGATTCAAAAACTGAACAAACCAGCATCGATTAATCGGATGACGTCATTCTCTAAGATGACTTTGAACATAATTTATACGCATCACTTTTATTTACGCGCATTCGTGAAATTCTGTGTTAAACCGAAGAAAGAAAAAAACTCCAGGAAATTGACCATACTTTTCTTGCGAGCAAAAAAATTTCTATTCGTTGAGCTGATTAAAACTGAAAAATGCTGATTAAAACTGATTTAAAGCTTGTGTTAGATATGCTACATGTGTCAAAAATTTTAAACTTTATGTGTGATCAGTTCTATGTTGAAAAGCACAGAAAAAGTATATTTCAAAGCAAATAACGTGTAGCGCCAAATTTCGATGAAAACGCGAGGAAGCTTACGAGCAAAACACGAACTAGGTTGCTTACCCCGGGGTAACTCAATTTTCTTCGGCTGAAATTGCCAAAGTGAAATCATAAATTCCTGTAAATAAATAATTGGCTTTCATTACTCTCTTAATATTCGCAATTTTTATGTTGAATACGAATGAGAGAGAGAATCCTGACACGTGTAGGAACTTTTCTGAATATATATTTTTTAAAAAAGCTGTATGAAGCATAAAACTTGCGATCATTATTTTCTAAATTAAGAAATACAAGATCGAGTTTTCAAATCTTCTCATATGTGAAATAATTTCTTGTTTCAGAAACTCTTTTGTAAAGATATATTATTTACAAAACGGGTCAGTCTAATGCTCTCATGTTATTTTGCTTTATGATTCAATCAAGTATTTTATCAAACATACTCCATTTAAATATCTTACTTAGGATTGAGAAAAAAAGTTAGGATAAAACAAAAAGGCTGAAAATGATTTAAGCAAGTAACATAAATATCTGAAGTATAAACTTCTGTAAATGCGGTTTTTGTGCAGTGTGAGATCCGTTACAGTGAAGTTATTGACATATTTCATGTTTTCATTAGTTACTTTTCCAAAATTGGTTCTTTTGGCTGAGAGCCAGATATTTTATTTGTTTATTGCAACACGTATCTCAACTTTGATTATTTGAGGGGGGAAATGTCCTTTCTAGCCTTAAAGCTTTAGACTTAGCGAATTGCGATTTTTTTTTTCGTTTTTTTATGTTGTGAACGGTGTTCTTGCTCTCTCTCTCTCTCTCTCTCTCTCTCTATATATATATATATATATATATATATATATATATATATATACATATATATATACATATATATTTGTGTATGTGTTTAAGGCATTGCGTAAAATATGAAATAAATCTTTTTTAAATTCATGTCAGTTTTTTGTCTAAGCATAAAATGTTAGGTACTAGTTCGTGTCTGTAATTATACGTTCTACAAGGAGTTTTGTGTTTAACGTACTCAACAACTGCACAACTATAAATGTTTTTCTAAATCTTTCCTTTCAAAAAACTTAAAAATGTGTTTTTAAAATGAAGACAATAAGAAAAGTAATAGACCAGAAAACTTGTCTCCCAATATACCACCATTATGGTAAAACATCAAGCTTGAAAAACTAAAAAGTACTATGGAGTTAATTTACCTGCTCTTCATCTCCTACTCTTAATAGTATATAACCTTACGTTCAAGGCAATAGTAACAAAATCTTGAAGAAGTACTTAGTAAATAGAATTTTGAAACATTTATGAACCATATTTTTGCTTTCCAATCGCGTAAAATGCATGGCAACAAGTTACAAAACGCCCTATGTGTATGTATAAGGCTCTCATAAATTAATGGAAAATTTTCAGAACCAAACAATATGTAGATCTTGTTTCTTTTAATATGAATCATCAGAAATTTACATTCAAAGGCATAGTTTCATTAGTTAGCCCTTTAACTAATTTTTCAATCGCAGATAGTAAGATTTTATTTTTTTAAAGCCCAAGCGACCTCGGGGAACAATATTTACTCTTTACATTAAAAAAAGTCTTTTTCCTCTTAACGAAGTTTTAATGCTTCTCTAGTCGCTGTTATACATAAAGGTTAAGGAAGGAAAAAATAATACTTTTTGCTTTGGGAACTAAATGTGGCTCTGCGTCACAAGGAAGATGTTTTGAGTTTGTTTATTAAAAATTATGTGAGAATATTACTGCTTCGATTTCGGTATCATAATTACAAGTGTTCCAACTGTTGGCAATCTGATCTCTTTACATCAAGTCGAAAAAACTGAAACTGTGTCATTGAAATCAAAATCGTCGAGTTGTGAGGTGTACTAGTTTTTAATACGCCGTAACTTTTGCCTAGGTCTTAAACTAAAAAAAAAAAAAAAAAAAATCTGAATCTTTTCCCAGTCAAAAGTTGGTTACTGATTTATTTTTATTCTTAGGTATAACCAATTAAAAATTTCGGTCATTTTTTTTTTCAATTCAGTGATTTAGTAAGAAACTGGATTGATCATTTTTGGATGTTGAAGCGGTTATAGACCAATATAAAACTTTTTAAAGTTCATTGTTATCTTTTTAACTGACGTACTGCGTACATCGCAGCATTTAGCACATATTTTAGAGTACAGTAGACCCTCGTTTTACGCGGGGATTACGTTCCACGGAAATGCCGTGTAAAACGAAACCGCTTAAATTGAGACTTAATAGTAGAGTTAACATAGGGGTTAGGTTATGTAGATGAAAAAAATCATTCTAGTGATATATATTAAGTTTAATGTGTATTTATTCCAATACATACGCACAACGTATATAAAGATAACATGATTTAACTTAGTGCTTGTAAAAAAGAGCTGTTAATGTAATTTGTTTGGCACACACACACAAAAAAACTCGGTGGTTCTTTGTGAGGCATTAATGCTTCCATGATCACTCGCATAATTTTCATGACGGGATCTTTCTTCACTAATAAATCAGAAAGATCATTTGCCATTGTCAAGGAATGGCTCAAAATTTTCAGTGTGAAAGCTTTTGGTTGTGTATCATTGATGTCCTCATTGGTTTTGTTTTCCCCTTTGTCACTTCTCAAAGTTCTTCCTGTGAACTCTAAATTATGCGAGTTTAATAACTTTACTTCTGGAAAGAGCTCTGGAACTAATCACAAAAAATGTCTTCATTTGCCCAAGCTCGATTATTAGCCAACCGAAATCCAGTTGATTACGAGTAATCTGCAATCTTTAGGAGTTTGGATGTTGAAAAAGGGGAAAATGTGTTATTAGTTTGCATTGCCACATCCGCGTAAAACCGAAACTCATCCATGTAAAATAAAGGTGTCAAATCTTAAACTGCGTATAATTGAAATCGCTAAAAGCGAGGGCGGTCTACTGTACACTTATGAATGTTTCGAAAGACTTTATCCTTCAGGAAAACAATAAATAAAACGGCTGAGGGACATACCAACAACTTAAGATCAATAGTAAGATTCCGGTCTCTCTTATTGTAAGCAAGATAGAAACCGGCAGTAAAGTTGAAAAAGAGGATCATGGGCAAGAGACGAAGGGAGGCCTGCCACTTGCCCGTGGAGATCTAAGAGTACCTTTAGTAAGATCTGTATGCATCTGGCTTTATTTTTTTTTTCTCCATCGCGATGAAACTCAAATTTCTGCTTTTAACTAAATTTGAACAACACTACATTGTTGAAAAATCACTTTGCTGAAAGATTATGCATTTAGTTCGCCAAATGGTCACCTAAGCAGCTTAGCTGTAAGCTTTAGTTAGCTGTTGTACTGAGTACACCGCAGTATTTACCGAATATTTTACAGTATAGACATAAATGCTTTGAATGACTAGTTCTTTTAAGCTAATTAAATAGCTGAATATATTATATTTCTGAGGCACGTGCCTTAAGACGAATATTAAGATTCCAGCGTCTTTCATTGTGAGCAAAAAAGAAACCGGCGGTAAAGTTGAAATAGTTCTGTATTCTTGATCTCCATCGCGATGAAATTAAATTTCCTCCGTTTAACTAAATTCGAACAAAGCAAGATTGTTGAAAAATCGCTTCAACAAAATATAGACCATGCATTTAGTTAGCCAAATGGTCATGCAATTGTAGTCTGAAACATTCCTTGTTGATTGCCCAAGCGTTATTTTGGTGTTCGGTGGAGTTTGGTTGTTTTACACTTTTCGATCCGTGTGAAGATACAGAAGTCAACTTCATGATGTTTAAGTTAGATTTTAGCACGTGAACTCCTTAATGCTTGGCTTGTTACCTCAATTGTTTCGGTTTTCATAGTTTTTCCTTTTTATTGGCTTGCGATTTCTTGAATAAAATGCAGTAGAGAAGAAATTGGTTTTCATCATTCCATACCGTGTAGAATGCTCGATTGCTGTGAAAATCACCAGTGCAGTAAGGTTTGTGAAATTATGAAGATGTCTGTTTTTGTGCTGTAGTGGTTGAAGTCAGAAAATTAATTTCGTTTCTAACTGATGGAGAAAGACAGTCATTTTTTTTACTGCAGTGCACGAGAAAATATAGCTTTTCCCAGATCTTTCTAGTAATCGTCCAAAAACTTTGAAATTCTGTACTAGAGTTTAAGAAACATAAAGGAAAACTTACTTTTACTAGTGGACATATTCCATAAGATTAAAAAAAAAAGCATACAAAGTTAATGTACTCAAACTTGCACGTAGCTGATTCATTTAACTGAACAGAATTGATTCACTATGTTAACTGAAAACTGCAAAACCGTGAAACACGAAAGTGAAATTAGAAGTTAAACAAAAATCCGCATGCAAATTTGGAAACTAATTTGTTGTGGGTACTTGGAACAGCTTACCGGAAGAGATGGTAAGGAGCAAGGGGGTGGATAGCTTTAAGAGAGCCATTGATCTTCATAGAGGACTAATAAATCGACTAGGACCAGCCTAGCTGGGCCAAGAGCCTGTTGCTGGTCGTCACATTTGCAATTGTATTGTATTTGCTCATCTCGGGAGGTACATTATACACAATGAATTTTGTAACAGTGACGGCATAGATAGGTATGGCGTAAAATATTAACGCAGATCGGAGTCATTCTGTTTGTGAACTTACAATACATTATAAAATACTTTGCATAGAGGTTTTCCTTTTTTCTTAAATACTAGGCTAGGAACAAACAAACAAAACGTACGGTAGTGTCGTCTTCAGTGTAAGACATGTCGTAATTCAAGATTTGAGGTGCATTTTCTTTGCCCCTTTCTCTCAGAGCGATACGGTTCTTCACTAAAAGCTCAAGCTTCAGAATTTCATGTTGAATGAACGCTTTTGCGACTATGAACTATCTAACAGGATTGGAAGTTCAATCCCAGCATTGTAAAAACTAGTGGTTGTCTGCCGATTTCCTCAATTGGCAGATCCAGAAAGGAAGCACAAATTTCTAACTGTAACTGTGTTTATTCCGGTTAGCTAGAGCAAATCAGTTTAATAAGACCTATTTATTCGATGTCTGGGGTTTGATTTTTCTTGTTTTTTTTTTACATCTTCGGGTATAGATACGCGATAGATTGCAGAATGGTTTTTATAAGAAAACTAACTACATACAGTGTTTGAAATAAGAATTTAAATCTAGGCTTCATAATGGTGTCAAGCATAAATTTCTAGGCATTAAAACAAAAACATAAATGTCGTTTTCAATGAATTACACACACACACATTATCAGAAAAAATTCAATAGAAATCCACTGTTGATATCATGCTTAAAAGGATCTGCAATATTAAAAAAAAAAGACTGCATTTTAAAATTACTTCTACAAATTTGTCCTTAGGATCCATTCTATGTCTTAAGCGCGCAATGAGTCAGAGAAGAAGTGTTTCAATTTGAAATGAAATTTTAAGTCTAAAATTTGGCCCCTAGGGTTGGAAATCTAGGTGTCAAATCAAACTGTTTACTTGCAAAAAGATACCTTTACGTAACAGTGACTAAAAAAAAAGGAAACGTAAAAAATTGACTGTGACTGCGTAAACTTCAAACTGACTGTAAACATGGGCATTGACAAATTTCACTTGGCTCATTGACGTTTCTTTCAAGTTTTAAGCTATTTCAATTAGCTTCGGCTGTAATAATATCAAATTATCCTAATTATACCTGCCTCTTACGGAATACTATCTCTCGTTTTTCAGTTTGAATTCTAGGTCAACTAGTGAATAAGATGCGTACATTTTCCGCTTCCATCCTAAGTTCAATAATTTTCTCCGAATGATCAATCTATTAGAAAATTCCAAACAATTTTGTTTGAATTTAAAGGTCATTAGCTGCACCATCGTTGTGACGAGGGGCAAGCCCAACTAACTGAAAGTAAGGCCCTAGGCCCGCAATTATCTGGAGGTCCCTTGAAGCTCTATAGCGGAACGCAGTGGTTGATTTACAGATTTGGGGTCCATTTGATTGCCTTTTTGGGGACCTCTTTTTCTATCTCAGAAATAAATAATTTTTCATGTGTATTTATGAATCCCCTTCGCGGCCCCTTATAATTGTGATAGGCAAATTCGTTACTAGCAGAATCAATAAAAAATTATATTCCTATAAGGAAATTTTTACAATCAAGTCGTAAATTTTGATTATTACTTAAAAAATTCATATAGTTGTAATGCTGTGCATCATCCTTTATGTAATTCGGGGTATCTTGGGAAGATGGTCCCCAGGTCCAGCCCTTGTCGGCCTGCGGTGTAATTAGGCATTTACGAGGGGCAAGCGCGTTTGGAAAGCTTTGTCTTATGAGTATACACAAAAAAAAAAAAAAAAAAAAAAAACCCTACTTTATGACAAAAATTAACTATTTCAAATCCTAGTTTATCAACGAGTGTGGTGCATGATTACTTTTTCCCTTTTACAACCGTTTGTTTGGCAGAGTTTAGGTAGCTAAACCTGAGCAAAATCAATAGGAACACATTGAATACACTTTCAGATTTTAAAATGTGAATGGAATCGTAAGTAATTTAGTGTAATAAAAGTCAAGTAATAGGCACATTGTATGCATGGAAACAATATTCAGGAAATTTACAAATTTTACCTGATTTCTAAACATTTTTATTTTAGGGGAAACATTTATAATACTTATTTAATTTATTTATTGTTTGTTACATTGGAAATTTATTGCATGTTATTTTAATCCCATTCAGGATTACGTTTTTTGAAGGTAATGATTTCTATAAAAACTTGCTTCGATTTTCATTACATTTTTTCTGAGCATGCACGATTAAATTCTTACTTTAACTTAAATAACCATTTAAGTCCCTCCCGAATCAGTTTTGACTAATTTCTGTATTTTTTAATTTATTCGTGATGTCCGTGTGACATGACGCGTGCACTTACAAACCTGAATGTTTGAAGATGTGCTTGGTGATTTTCAGATTCAAGGGTTTTGCAATTTTAAGAGTTTCACTTCTTGAGATTTTTTATCAGTAGAAAAAGTACTGGAGAAGTTGAATGTTTACTTTGATACTTCTATTATTTATTTATTGTTTATTCTGATAGTTAAAAAGTGTTTCATAAAATGTTGACTGGGAAAATTTACTTCTTTTCATAGTAGAGACATTGTAATATCTGTTAGAAATTGTTCTTTTTTTACTTTTTTTTTCCTTTATTTAATTTATTTCTATTTTTTCCTTTTTTCAAATTAAATAAATAAATAAATAAAATAATGCAAAAATTAACTTAATGGTATTAGCAAAAACTTCCTTAACTTAAAATTATGCATTGCAGTTTTGATTCGTCCATGTCTTGAAAGCTGAGGGGGGGAAAGAGCGAATGAAAAGGGAGGGGGAGGGAGAAATACAATATAAAAATAAGTAATAAGATAAATGAAATCAATTTGCTAAACCAATGAAACTGAAGTATATGTATTATCATGGATGCCTATCTCTCTTGTGCATTCGTGACATTGATCATTAATACTGCAGCGGAAAGGTAAAGCGTAGTATCTGCAAAAATTAGTTTTGTGATATTTGAAGCAATGCGCTTTCTATTCCATACTAACAATAGGGAAATGTTGAATTTTTACGTTTTTTTCGTGCTTTATCTTCTGCAAAGTAGAATAAGCAAGCTTGCAAAATAAAGCTAAAGTTCAATAGATTTCAAAAAAAAAATAATAATAAAAATAATTACAAAAAATAATAATAATGAAAAAAAAAACAAATTTAAAAAAAAATAACTAAACAAAATCCTTTTGCAGATACTGCCCTTTACCTTCCTACAGCTGTATAAAGTCTACTATTGATGTGGGAAGCTCCACTGAGCTTGAAATGTTATGAGATTATATATTTTGTTTGACAAAACAACACAGAAGGCATATTTTATGAATTTTTACCCTCGTACTTTGCGTTTGTGTCAAAAAAAAAAAAAAAAAAAAAAAAACGAACAGAAAACCACTGTGTTCTAGCCAGGAACTCATTTGATATTCCAAATTGTTAGGAATTAACTCGGTTTATGACAAGCATACATATAAAACATTGTAAAAAGGGGACAAGATAAAAATCCTTTTTTAACAAGGATTTTTTTTCTAACCTCAAGAACTAAATTGTAAAGCTACATTTTTTGTCTTAAAAGAGTTTCACCAAAGAACACATTTTTCGCTAGTTATATAGCTATCAAGCACCTCTTCATGTAATTAGTTTTGTAAATGTGGTATGATGTACTACGTGCAAAGCACATGTTTGTTATGCTTGTTACTTACTACTTGTAAATTGCCTATACATATTATAGCCTATGCAGATCATTATATACGTTATCTCGATTGTTTGACTTAAATTAAAAGGTCCATGTTTAATGAATTGTATTAGTTTTGCACTTATTACAAATGTCATTAAATTGTGTGCCAGTAAGTCGACCATCTGGGGAGAAGTGACCAGTTGCATCTGATCAGGGATCCTCAGACGACTTTTAAAAAAAAACTGGACACAAGTTCAGATCTTCCATATTAATTATGATCTTAAAGGGATCATATTTAATGCTTGAACTTTGTCATAAAAATTACGTGAATGTCATTGGTAGCAAACACAAAACTGAAAAAAAAAAATAGAAATTATAATAGTGTAAAAATTAGTGATAAATCTAGATTAATTAAATGTAAAATAAAATCTAGTTTGCTTAAGATTTCAGAAAAGCAAATCTTCTGTTCCTTAAAAAAATAAACATTCAAATTTTGTTTCTTTCTCTCGACGACAGCTTTTTCAAAATTCCTAAGTATTCAAAATTTGTAGGTCATGAGTATATATTCCTACATTTTTGTAGCAGGTATTGCTATTGAAATTGAGTTATTTATAATTCGTTTTCAATAAGCGTGGTTGACTTTGTTGATCCTTTTCTTTAATTCTCCTGTATTAAGTCACATGCGTTTTAAGTATCTGAAGCTGTCTGAAAGAGCAAGACACATTTTTGTTTAAAATTTCATGGCTTATTAAGATTTAAGTTTGAATAGTTATTTTTGTTGTTTGGAAAGGAAAAAAAAAATTTACCATTGGTGCTTTTATATTCTTAAAATTATCCTTAATTTAAAAAAAAATAAATAATAAAATAAAAAAGTGGGTAAACTATAAAACAGAAGTGTATAGTTTTTTATTCATACTTTTTCCCGCGCTTTAATGCTATTTATTACAGTAATTATATTTTTGATTTGGAAAGTTTTAATAGACTTGAAATTTCATAACACAATACATTTTCTTTAATGTAAATACATAGAAAGCTTTATACTGTCTGAAGATTTCTACTATGTTCTTCACGTTTGTCTTTAACAAAAAAAAAAAAAAAAAAAAAAAGAAAAATAGATACACGGTGTTCTGGCAGGAACTCGTTTTATATTCCAAATTGTTAGGAATTGACTCGGTTTTTGTCAAGCATCATGTAAAACATTGTTCAAAGGGGATAAGATAAAAATCCTTTTTTAACAATGATTTTTTCTAACCTCAGTATCTAATTCTTAAAGCTACATTTTTTGTCTCAAAAGAGTTGCCCCAAAGAACACATTTTACACTAGTTATAGAGCCATCAGGCTCTTGTTCAAATAATTAGTTTTGTAAATGTGGTATGATTTGTGATGTACTACGTTGGGGTAAAGCACATGTTTGTTATGCTTGTTACTTACAATGTGTAAATTACCTTTTCCATATTATAGTCTGTGCAGAGCATTATATACAAAATATCGATTTTTTGACTCAAACTAAATTATCCATGTTTAATGAATTGTTTTAGTTTTGCACTTATTACAAATATCATTGACTTGTGTGCCAGTAAGTCGACCATCTGGGGAGAAGTGATCAGTTGCATCTGGTCAGGGATCCCCAGACGACTTCAAAAAAAAAAAAAAAAAAAAAAAAAAAAAAGAAAAGAAAGAAAAACTGGACACAAGTTCAGATCTTCCATATTAGTTATGATCATAAAGGGATCATATTAAATGCTTGAACTTTGTCATAAAAATAACGTGAATGACATTGATTCTAATTAAAATACTAAAAAAAAAACAATTACGAATTATAATAGTTTAAAAATTAATGCTAAGTCTAGATTACTTAAATCTAAAATTAAATCTATTTTGCTTAAGATTTCAGAAAAGCAAATCTTCTGTTCCTTAAAAAAATTAAAAATTCAAATTTTGTTTCTTTCTCTCGACGACAGCTTTTTCAAAATTCCTAAGTATTCAAAATTTGTAGGGCATTCGTATATATTCCTGTATTTTTGCTGCAGGTACTGCTATTGAAATTGAGTTATTTATAATTCATTTTCAATAAGCGTGGTTGACTTTGTTGTTCCTTTTCCTTTAATTCTCCTCCATTAAGTCACATGCGTTTTAAGTATCTTGAGCTGTCTGAAAGAGCAAGACACATTTTTGTTTAAAATTTCATTGCTTATTAAGATTTAGGTTTGAATATTTATTTTCGTTGTTTGGAAAGGAAAAAAAAAACTATTTTACCATTCGTTTGTTTTTATATTCACTTAAAACTAACCTTAATTTCAAAAAAAATAAATAAATGAATAAATAAATAAATAAATAAAAATAATAAAATAAAAAAGTAGGTCAACTATAAAACAGAAATGTATAGTTTTTCATTCATACTTTTTTCCCGTGCTTTCCTGCTATTTATTACTATAATTCAATTTTTGATTTGGAAAGTTTTAATAGACTCGAAATTTTATAACACTATACATTTTCTTTGATGTAAATACAAAGAAAGCTTCATACTGTCAGAATATTTCTACTATGTTCTTCGCGTCTGTCTTTAACAAAAAAAAGAAATATTGATACACGGTGTTCTGGCAGGAACTCGTTTTATATTCCAAATTGTTAGGAATTGACTCGGTTTTTGTCAAGCATAGATGTAAAACATTGTTCAAAGGGGATAAGATAAAAATTCTTTTTTAACGATGATTTTTTTCTAACCTCAGGAACTAATTCGCAAAGCTGCATTTCTTGTCTTAAAAGAGTTGCCCCAAAGAACACATTTTACTCTAGTTATAGAGCCATCAGGCTCTTGTTGAAATACTTAGTTTTGTAGATGTGGTATGATTTGTGATGTACTTCGTTGGGGCAAAGCACATGTTTGTTATGCTTGTTACTTACAATGTGTAAATTACCTTTTCATATTATAGTCTGTGCAGAGCATTATATACAAAATATCGATTTTTTGACTCAAAGTAAATTATCCATGTTTAATGAATTGTATTAGTTTTGCACTTATTATTACAAATATCATTGACTTGTGTGCCAGTAAGTCGACCATCTGGGGAGAAGTGATCAGTTGCATCTGGTCAGGGATCCCCAGACGACTTCAAAAAAAAAAAAAAAAAAAAAAAAAACTGGACACAAGTTCAGATCTTCCATATTAGTTATGATCATAAAGGGATCATATTTAATGCTTGAACTTTGTCATAAAAATAACGTGAATGACATTGATTCTAATTAAAATACTAAAAATAAACAATTACGAATTATAATAGTTTAAAAATTAATGCTAAGTCTAGATTAATTAAATCTAAAATTAAATCTAATTTGCTTAAGATTTCAGGGAAGCAAATCTTCTATTCCTTAAAAAATTAAAAATTCAAATTGTTTCTTTCTCTCGACGACAGCTTTTTCAAAATTCCTAAGTTTTCAAAATTTGTAGGGCATTAGTATATATTCCTGTATTTTTGCTGCAGGATCTGCTATTGAAATTGAATTATGTATAATTCTTTTTCAATAAGCTCGTAGTTGACTTTGTTGTTCCTTTTCCTTTAATTCTCCTCCATTAAGTCATATGCGTTTTAAGTATCTGGAGCTGTCTGAAAGAGTAAGACCCATTTTGTTTAAAATTTCATGGCTTATTAAGATTTATGCTTGAATAGTTTTTCGTTGTTTGGAAATTAAAAAAAAATATATTTTACCATTGGTACGTTTTTATATTCACTTAAAATTAACCTTAATTTCAAAAAAATAAATAATAAAATAAAAAAGTAGGTAAACTATAAAACAGAAGTGTATAATTTTTCATTCATACTTTTTTCTCGCGCTTTTCTGCTATTTATTACAATAATTCTATTTTTGATTGAGAAAGTTTTATAGACTTGAAATTTTCTAATAACACAATACATTCTCTTTGATGTAAATACATAGAAAGCTTCGTACTGTCTGAATTTTTCTACTATGTTCTTCGCGTTTGTGTGTAACAAAGAAAGAAAAATGGACGCAGTATTCTGGCATTAGGAATTGACTCATTTTTGTCAAGCATACAAACAAAACATTGTTCAATAGGGAAAAGATAAAAATCCTTTTTTAACGATGATTTTTTTTCTAACCTCAAGAACTAATTTGTAAAGCTACATTTTTTGTCTGAAAAGAGTTTACCCAAAGAACACATTTCACACTCGTTATATAGCTATCAAGCGCCTCTTCATATAATTAGTTTTGTAAATGTGGTATGATTTATGTTGTACTACGTGGCAAAGCACATATTTGTTATGCTTGTTACTTACAATGTTTATTGCCTATACATATTGTAGCCTATGCAGATCATTAAATACATTATATCGATTGTTTGACTTAAATAAAATGATCCATGTTTAATGAATTGTATTAGTTTTGCACTTATTACAAATGTCATTGAATTGTGTGCCAGTAAGTCGACCATCTGGGAAGAAGTGACCAGTTGCATCTGATCAGGGATCCCCAGACGACTTTTAAAAAAACTGGTCACAAGTTCAGATCTTCCATATTAGTTATGATCTTAAAGGGATCATATTTAATGCTTGAACTTTATGTCATAAAAATTACGTGAATGTCATAGGTAGCAAATACAAAACTGAAGGAAAAAAAACAAAAAAAAAAAAAACAAAAACAAATAGAAATTATAATAGTGTAAAAATTAATGATAAATCTAGATTAATTAAATGTAAAATAAAATCTAGTTTGCTTAAGATTTCAGAAAAGCAAATCTTCTGTTCCTTAAAAAAATAAACATTCAAATTTTGTTTCTTTCTCTCGACGACAGCTTTTTCAAAATTCCTAAGTATTCAAAATTTGTAGGTAATGAGTATATATTCTTATATTTTTGTAGCAGGTATTGCTATCGAAATTGAGTTATTTATAATTCTTTTTCTGTAAGCGTAGTTGACTTCGTTGTTCCTTTTGCTTAATTCTCCTGTATTAAGTCATATGCGTTTTAAGTATCTTGAGCTGTCTGAAAGAGCAAGACACATTTTTGTTTAAAATTTCATGACTTATTCAGATTTAGGTTTGAATAGTTATTTTCGTTGTTTGGAAATGAAAAAAAATATTTTACCAATGGTGTGTTTTTATATTCTTAAAATTATCCTTAATTTAAAAAAAAAATAATAAAATAAAAAAGTAGGTAAACTATAAAACAGAAGTGTATACTTTTTCATTCATACTTTTTCCCCGTGCTTACCCTCTATTTATTACAATAATTCTATTTTTGATTTGAAAAGATTTAATAGACTTGAAATTTCATAACACTATACATTTTCTTTGATGTAAATACATAGAAAGCTTTACACTGTCTGAATATCTCTACTATGTTCTTCGCGTTTGTGCGTAATAAAGAAAAGAAAAATAGACACGGTTCTCTGGCAGAAACTCGTTTTATATTGCAAATTGTTAGGAATTGACTCGGTTTTTGTCAAACATAGATGTAAAACATTGTTCAAAGGGGATAAGATGAAAATCCTTTTTTAACAATGATTTTTTTCTAACCTCAGTATCTAATTCGTAAAGCTACCTTTTTTTGTCTCAAAAGAGTTGCCCCAAAGAACACATTTTACACTAGTTATAGAGCCCGGGTTCTTGTTCAAATAATTAGTTTTGTAAATGTGGTTTGATTTGAGATGTACTACGTGGCAAAGTACATGTTTGTTATGCTTGTTACTTACAATGTGTAAATTACCTTTTCATATTATAGTCTGTGCAGAGCATTATATACAAAATATCGATTTTTTGACTCAAAATAAATTATCAATGTTTAATGAATTGTATTAGTTTTGCACTTATTATTACAAATATCATTGACTTGTGTGCCAGTAAGTCGACCATCTGGGGAGAAGTGATCAGTTGCATCTGGTCAGGGATCCCCAGACGACTTCAAAAAAAAAAAAAAAAAAAAACTGGACACAAGTTCAGATCTTCCATATTAGTTATGATCATAAAGGGATCATATTTAATGCTTGAACTTTGTCATAAAAATAACGTGAATGACATTGATTCTAATTAAAATACTAAAAATAAACAATTACGACTTATAATAGTTTAAAAATTAATGCTAAGTCTAGATTAATTAAATCTAAAATTAAATCTAATTTGCTTAAGATTTCAGGGAAGCAAATCTTCTATTCCTTAAAAAATTAAAAATTCAAATTGTTTCTTTCTCTCGACGACAGCTTTTTCAAAATTCCTAAGTATTCAAAATTTGTAGGGCATTAGTATATATTCCTGTATTTTTGCTGCAGGAACTGCTATTGAAATTGAATTATGTATAATTCTTTTTCAATAAGCTCGTAGTTGACTTTGTTGTTCCTTCTCCTTTAATTCTCCTCCATTAAGTCATATGCGTTTTAAGTATCTGGAGCTGTCTGAAAGAGTAAGACGCATTTTGTTTAAAATTCCATGGCTTATTAAGATTTATGCTTGAATAGTTTTTCGTTGTTTGGAAATTAAAAAAGAATATTTTACCATTGGTACGTTTTTATATTCACTTAAAATTAACCTTAATTTCAAAAAAATAAATAATAAAATAAAAAAGTAGGTAAACTATAAAACAGAAGTGTATAATTTTTCATTCTTACTTTTTTCTCGCGCTTTTCTGCTATTTATTACAATAATTCTATTTTTGATTTAGGAAGTTTTAATAGACTTGAAATTTCCTAACACAATACATTCTCTTTGATGTAAATACATAGAAAGCTTCGTACTGTCTGAATTTTTCTACTATGTTCTTCACGTTTGTGTGTAAAAAAGAAAGAAAAATGGACGCAGTATTCTGGCATTAGGAATTGACTCATTTTTGTCAAGCATACTAACAAAACATTGTTCAATAGGGAAAAGATAAAAATCCTTTTTTAACGATGATTTTTTTTCTAACCTCAAGAACTAATTTGTAAAGCTACATTTTTTGTCTGAAAAGAGTTTACCCAAAGAACACATTTCACACTCGTTATATAGCTATCAAGCGCCTCTTCATATAATTAGTTTTGTAAATGTGGTATGATTTATGTTGTACTACGTGGCAAAGCACATATTTGTTATGCTTGTTACTTACAATGTTTATTGCCTATACATATTGTAGCCTATGCAGATCATTAAATACATTATATCGATTGTTTGACTTAAATGATCCATGTTTAATGAATTGTATTAGTTTTGCACTTATTACAAATGTCATTGAATTGTGTGCCAGTAAGTCGACCATCTGGGGAGAAGTGACCAGTTGCATCTGATCAGGGATCCCCAGACGACTTAAAAAAACTGGACACAAGTTCAGATCTTTTATATTAGTTATGATCTTAAAGGGTAATATTTAATGCTTGAACTGTGTCATAAAAATAACATCAATGACATTGATTACAATTAAAATACTAAAAAAAAAAAAAAACAAAAACAAATACGAATTATAATAGTTTGAAAAATAATGCTAAATCTAGATTAATTAAATCTAATTTGCTTACGATTTCAGGCAAGCAAATCTTTTATTCCTTAAAAAATTAAAATTCAAATTTTGTTTCTTTCTCTCGACGACAGCTTTTTCAAAATTCCTAAGTATTAAAAATTTGTAGGGCATTAGTATATATTTCTGTATTTTTGCTGCAGGTACTGCTATTGAAATTGAGTTATTTATAATTCTTTTTCAATAAGCTCGTAGTTGACTTTGTTGTTCCTTTTCCTTTAATTCTCCTCCATTAAGTCATATGCGTTTTAAGTATCTGGAGCTGTCTGAAAGGGCAAGACGCGTTTTGTTTAAAATTTCATGGCTTAAAAAAAATAAATAATAAAATAAAAAAGTAGGTAAACTATAAAACAGAAGTGTATAATTTTTCATTCATACTTTTTTCCCGTGCTTTCCTGCTATTTATCACAATAATTCTATTTTTGACTAGGAAAGTTTTAATAGACTTGAAATTTAATTTCATAACACTATATTCTTTCTTTGATGTAAATACATAGAAAGCTTCATACTGTATGAATTTTTCTACTATGTTCTTCGCGTGTGTGTTTAACAAAGAAAAGAAATATAGACACGGTGTTCTGGCAGGAATTCGTTTTATATTCCAAGTTGTTAGGAATTGACTCGGTTTATCAAGCATACATGTAAAACATTGTTCAAAGGGGATAAGATAAAAATCCTTTTTTTAACAATGATTTTTTCTATGTATTATGTTCTATTTCTTACTTATGTGTACAAATTGCATTATATATTGTAGCAATGATTGTTTTGGTGCTTCCACTAAATACCGTATAGTTTAATGAATTGCATCAGTTTTAGTCTACTTAACGCTGTCAATAGCTTGTGTGTTAATAGGGAAGTTGCAACCTATTAAATGTTCATATTTTGGCTATTGGATATTGTTAATTGATCCTCAAAACTAAAAAATTCACCATCGCCGAATTTTAAAACACCGTGGTTGATTTTTAATGAATTTTTAAAAATCCACGCGCAAAAGTGCGCGCTTCTGAAACGTCACGAGCCTACGTCACAGGGCGCGAATGGGCAGCCTTCCGCCGAAGATCCCTTGTTTTCGCTAGGAACATTTTGAGCGCGCTGATATTTTTATTTTTTAGAAATTAAATAATCCTTTTCAACACACTATGGAGACCGGATTCGTTAAAGCACAATCTAAATAATCTTCCTCATGTAACATCAATGAGGATATTCGAATATTTCCGAGAGGATGAGAGGTTTAATGTTCCAGAAACGCGAGGAGATAAGCCTTTTACGTTTCGTCTTCGAAGTCGAATGCGTGACCTTCGACTTCTACCCTACCGGAAGGCGCATGTCGTCACTTCCTATGCCATCTGACGTCACAGGCGCTTGAACTTTAAAAATTAATTTAAAAAAAAACTACTTATCGTATCGCAAAAATTTTTTCACCTATGATGTTCATACATGTTACTCTATCATATAAAAATAAAATTGAAAAATTGAAAACTTCCCTATTTAGTCGACCATCTGGGGTGAAGAGACCTGTTGCATCTGGTCTGGGAACCCCAGACGACTTTAAAATAAAATGAAAAATCACACAAGTATTGACCAATGTAAATTATCTTGTGATTTATTATATATATATATATAGCTTAAATCAAAAATATGTTTTGCGTGAAATTTTGTCTTACCTGAACTTTTGCATAAATTTTTATGTTATGAACAGGACTTATCGTATCCAAAAGCTATTTGGAAAACATAAGGTGAACGTTTTTGGCAAAAGAAAAAAAAAACTTATGTTTTACCTTTTAGTTAATCTCTGTTTGAGAATTGTGCAATAAATGAAAAATCTATTTTGCTGTTAAAGTTAGCATACAAGAAATTTACTATTTGACAGCATGTCCTTTGGAGACAGCTTCTTAATAACCTCCATGACTAGTAGAATTAAACATGATGAATGATGAGAAATAAATCACTTATATTTGAAGTTGAGCTTTAAAATACCATGTCAATGAGCAGTAACTGCATAAAACTTCTGAAATCAATACAATCTCGAAGTTTGTCACCAATCAATTATCATAAAGACTGATCAGAGACGCAACAAGATTTTTCGCCTTCTGAAACTTCAAGCCCTACATCTTACTTTAGTGGACGGAATCTTAGCATTATACAAATCTCAGAGCTATTGGTGATGGCTGACTAATACAACTGGCCGTAAGACAATTCATTCGCTCAGAAAATTTCCCTCTGAGTCGAGTTGTAGAACTTTTGATTGCAATATATCACCCAAAAATAAAGTCGGTTGACAGTCAAATTATTAAAGAGCTTAGTTAGTTGTGATGTTTTGCTCTGTTCGAAGACCAGCTTCACAAGTTTGTAGCTCATAATACGTAAATTGCCTGCACAAAACATACAGAGTAGTCCTGTATGGAATATTATAAATATTATGTTGAATGTGTTAGGATGTATTTTAGTTATTTGTATCAGTTTAAGCATGTTTGGCAGTGCATTTCATGTATTTCTGCCTTAGCCCTGGTTATAGGGCGGTAACGTACGGAAAATATTAAAGCAATTCCTGACTTGTGCGTCAAATAGTCGACAATCTGGGGAGAAGAGGCCAGTTGCATCTGGCCAGGGACCCTCGGACGACTTAATAAAAAAAAAGGATTCACAAGTACAGAATTGCCTGCTCATAACATACAGAGTAGTACTGTATAAAGCATTATAAATATTATGTAGAATATGTTTGAATGTGTTTTAGTCATTTGTATCAGTTTAAGCATGTTCTGGCGGTGTATTTCATGTATTTTTGCCATAGCCTTAGCTATAGGGCGGTAACTTACTGTATATATTTAAGCTATTTCTGACTTGTGCGTCAAATAGTCGACAATCTGGGGAGAAGAGGCCAGTTGCATCTGGCCAGGGACACTCAGACGACTTTATAAAAAAAAAAAAGAATGCACAAGTACAGAATTGCCTGCTCATAACATACAGAGTAGTACTGTATGGAGCATTATAAGTATTATGTAAAATATGTTTGAATGTGTTTTAGTCATTTGTATCAGTTTAAGCATGTTCTGGCGGTGTATTTCATGTATTTTTGGCATAGCCCCAGCTATAGGGCGGTAACTTACTGTATATATTGAACTTGTTCTGTATCTATTTCTGACTTGTGCGTCAAATAGTCGAGGAGAAGAGGCCAGTTGCATCTGGCCAGTGACCCTCGGATGACTTTACAATAAAAAAAAAGGACGCGCAAGTACAGAATTTCACTATAAATCGTTATTAAATACAACGCATTTAATGTTTAAACTTTAACATCATAAACCTCATGTTAATGTAATTGCTGTAAGAAATTTACGGCTCTTAATAACGGGCCTTTTGATTTGATAGCCTGAATGGGATGATATTTCTTAATTTATGTATTTCCATTTAACTGAATGTGTACCTGTAGGACAACTATTATGTTTGTTAAGCCAATGATCCATAAATTTTGAAGCCATTTGAAGATATTGATGCTCTTGTTCACGAACTCTTGCACCATTTACTTACAGCATGAAATGGGTTGAAACATATGCTTTCCCTTGAATCAAAGTTAAAACATAGATTGCTTGGCTATGAATCCAGTTGTCATTTAAACTGTTGTATCAAACTGATAACAATCTGAAACAGCAAAAAAAACAACATGGAAATGATTCCTGACGAACTTACTAAAACTGACTTGAATTATTACTCCTTCACAAACATATTTCTCTTCTCCATCAGAGGCTCGAAATATCATTGAACTGCTGTATCAACTAAATTCATCTTCTGTGCTTCTGACGTGAGGAATTTTTCCATTTCTGGAATCTTTTGCATCTTTGCGACTCATAATTTTTCAACTTCTAGCATACTTTTATTGATCATTCTGACAAATAAAGATTGCTGTACACTATTGCACAATCAAGCTAAAGTAATTAAACGTTGGCACTCATTTGTCACAATTTTGTGTTGTGTGAATAGCTGAAATCAGATAATGCTCATTACGTTTTGTAAAATGTCAGCCTTAATGTTGCTTCAATGACGTATGCTTAGTAACGTTTTTGAGTTTTTTGTTCCAAAAACTGTTTTAAGAAGAGCAACTCGTCCGAACTTGATTTCGAGCAGAGATTGCTATTCATTGAAGCAGTTTGAAGTATCTGTAAAACCAGTTCCCATTGTTAGCACATTGCACTAATTGCACTAAAGAAAGCTAAGTGTAAACTAAAACGTATTGTTCTCCAAATAGAAATGTCTTATACTGTTTTCTTTATCAAAGCCTTTAAACATGAATAAAAGCAAATATTGTCTAGATCGCAAAACACGCTGTACAGCATATTTAATATATTTTGTTTACAATGTTTAAAGATTCTACAACTATGATGTATTGTTAATAGAATTTATTTTAACAGTTTAGTTTTTTTCTTGTTGGTAACAAATTTCTTTTGTTGATATTAATTGAATCGATGAGTCCAGGGCCTGATTACTGAACAGGCCAACAATGCCGTGGCCCAGGACCTCCGTTTTTAGGGGCCCGTCCCAAATAACTGAAATCGTTTTAGCCAATTGCTAAAACTAACTGTAACTTTTGACTATCTTTGGGCCCCGAAAAAGAGGTTTGAACTAGGACCTCCCAATATGTTAATCGGGCCTTGGATGAGTCCGAAAGCCAATCCTCTCTTTTGCTGAAGTCCAGGAGATGACTGGTTTTCGGACTCGTCAAATCGATTGATATTTTCTTCTAATATGCTTAAATATGTTTATAACTGAAAGCATTGCATTAATGCTTTCATGTATTTTGTTTGCTACGTCTCTTAATGGTGGGTTATTTTTATTACTACAAAACGGCAATGCATTTTTGTTAGTATTTCGGTTTTTTTTTTCGATTTTTCAAAAAAAAATTTTGGTACAAATGTATTATAAATCACCAGAAACCTAAGTAGACAGTAAATAGTAGTTTTTCTTTTTCAAAACTCTTTTCGAAATAATTTTTAATGCGAAACCCTCATTTTTTTCAACAATGTCTCATTTTAAACATTTGAATAACTTTTATATTCTGTACATTTTCCCAGCTACGTAAATTTCAGAATTTTTAATGCTTTGTATATAACCATTCTTTGCTTGAAAGCAAATTTTTAAGTGTTACTAATCGCATAATTTTCAGTAAAAGTATTTAAAGGAACATTGACTTCTTCAGAGAATGTTATATATCGCCCACTCCCTTTTCATAGGCGAGTCATTTTTGAGCATATATATTTGCTCTTTATTCCCAGAATTTTAAAGTTTGTCTCTTGATTGTGATATACTTGAATTTTAGAAACCATTGTGTGTCATAATAGGAAAGTATCAACATTTCTAAAACGTCTGTATTTAAGACATGTACGTGTTGCAGGCGTGGCTTTACGGTCACACTCGCAACACGTGCACATGACACATAATGGTCATTATATTCAAAAATATTCTAATTAAAAGCCGAACTTTTAAAATTCCAGGGATAAAGAACAATTAAGTGCGTAAAAATGTCACACCCGTGAAAAATGGATTGAGCGGTATAGATATAGGGTATCGATTAAACGGTTCAAGTAAAGTTTCTATAGAATTCAAAATTATGTCTTCGGTTGCACATCGTTCAAAACAAAATCTGCTTTTTTATATAACGATTAACTACGCAATCATCAATGGGATTGAAATAAATGTCAAGATCTTTTTCTGAAACTATTACTTGATATAGAATGCAGATATTTTGTTTTGCTTCATCATCTTTATTTTGCAAAGCACAACGGTAAATACTTAAGCTAAAATTTAAAATTTTGTCTGGAACTGTACTTAGATAATAGGATTTAGCTTACAGCAATCTTAATTGATTAACATTTTTCAGCTTTGCAAGTGTTTTAACAATGTTTTCATGCGAAATTACAGAAGTGAATCGACGCTTCACAATTCCGTCATGAGCAACTGCTTTTTCACGCTCTGTTCATTCTCCGTTTTTTTTTTTTTTTTTTTTTTAAGAAATAGTTTTTTTTCACGATTCCTTTGTTTTATTAGCATGTTTTTTAAATTTTGATACATATTGGGAAGCGCAAAAGATAAAGTTAAAATACTGGTTAAAAGTTTATCATATTTTTCACCGTTTTAATTGCTCGTAGATTGATAATTTCATTCAATGCCAATATCTGTACTGACTGTCAGAAGTCTCTGAAAGGGAAAAAGCAATCAGTTTCATATTGCAGCCCACTTCTGAGGATACCTACGCTTATTGTAAAGGCAATTGCAAAAGCTGGTTCTGATTGTATGAGTTTAATAACCATCGAACCATTTTAGGCACAAAAGCATAGAAGATGTTGCATCCGTGATCTAAACATCGACGCTAGTAATTGTTTATTTCTTTAAATACGAAATATTTGTACTCAAACTTCGTTTTACATTCGAAAATATTTGCAACAATTAGCTTATTTAAATGATTCGTCTGATGGAGTCAAGAAATTTCATCTTAAAATACAAGTCTTGATACATGCTTACAAGTGTTAAACGTTTTACGACAGATTATTAAATATCAAAACAGCGGTTTTGAAACATTTGAATAAAAAAAACGCTGAAAAAACAAACGCAGAGAGCTTCTTTTCCCCATCTCTCCGAAAGTTGTCCGTTTACGGTAGTAAAACACTTTGCGTAATAAATTTTTTCAGTGAACAGGAAAATGGGAGCTGTAACACATTTGGCTGCATGCGTGTCAAAATTTCTTTATTAAAGTGAGACATTCTTTTAGCAGCATATTCAGCCGCCCTTGACTAAAACTTATTGCTTACTAGTTCCATGTCTTGTGTTAGTTGAATCAAATACAAATACATAAGTGACGATCAGAAACATGCTTTGGGCCAAGTTAGAGCAGTCCCAGGAAATGTATCAATTCTCCAAGAAGATCAATAGCCCTCTTGAAACTATTCACCCCGTTGCAAGTAAGAGCGTCTTTTGGTAAACTATTTGAAATTCCTACAACCCTGTGGATGTAGTAATTTTTAATCAATTTAATCAACTGATGTTAAAACCCTCAACCATGGCTTTTTTGCTTCAACAAATTAAATTTTGTCACAATTGTTTCTTCAGATAGTTTAGGCATAGATAATGCCTATTTATAATCTAGTTTAGGCAAATTTTTATCACAGTATACTAGTCTCCCTATAGCAAATGTAGTTTTACAATTACGATTTAGAACTAATTCAACCTCAATAGCTTCTCTTTCAAGCAAAAAAAAAAAAAAAAGGAATGGATAATTTAGTACAGCTACCAGCTCGACCCAAAAAGGACACTATGTAGAAACGATGTACAAGAGCGTCCCGAACTGAGGTTTTAAGGAGGGCAGAAATTCCCAATTTGCATATTGAAGGTCAAATTGTGCCGAATGACGACAGTTTTGCGGAATGGAACCCCAAATTGTGCCGAATGATGATAGTTTTACCGAATGGAGCTCCAAACTTCCCCAAGTTGAACACGTAATTCCACCGAATCGTCAGACAAAATGTACTGAAAAGAAATATTTGGGAGGACAGAGTGACCTCCCGTCGCGTCGGGGCGCCCCTTGCCATGTGCTGTCTTTCAACTCGTACAGGTTTTGTATCACTACGCTGCGTAATGCCGCTGCATAAAATCTATAAATTTAATTTTAAACGTAATTTGACCCACATTCCGTTCAGTAGAACACTTAATGAAACTTTTTTCACTCAAGCTTCATGTTTAGCCAAACGTAACTGAATGTTTCAAAAGAAATTAATTTTCTGGCTTCTCCGGTCCAGCAACACTCCCACATTGAGCGTGGGAACCAGTAGGATTCCAGGGATAACCTACAACTTTTAGATTTCATGAAATCACGCGATCTAGCACCGTTTAACTAATCTCACTCAAAATGCTATTTGAAACAACATTATTCAACCATTATACCGAAGCACGGAGCTTACGTTCAATGGTTTTACACTATAAAAAGGGTGTTGTGATAATATTACACGCTGTCGGTTTGGTATTTCAAATTGAAAAACGAGTAAAGGTTAGGATTTAATATTTGACGAAAGTATTTCTAGTCTTGCAGTGATCGGAACTTTTTTTTCAGATTAGTATCATCGAGTATCGCATTCTCTGAAAATGAAAGCTTCCACTTTTAAGTTTAACAGGTTTTAGAGGCATTTGAAAAAAATGAGGCTTTTTAGTGATGTAGACACTAGTGTAATGTATGTAAGCGTGGCGTGAAATTTAAAAATTTTATTTAGTAGCAAGTGACCTGAAGTCAATTTCGATTTAGTCATAGAAATCCTTTTTCATTTTTAGTTTCCGCTTCATTCATAAATTTTATTTTTTTATGAAAACAAGAATATTTTTATATAAACCAGAATTAAGTAAGACCCTTGTAAGAACACGTACAAAAATTTCGTTTTGGACTATGAGAAATCACTTTTGATGCATTTTCAAACTTTTTACGAATTTAAAAATAAAGTATGGGTTTTTCCCAGTGGTTTTTCCACCAAAACGTAATAAATATTCTGTTCATCTTCCAGAAAACTTTGCCAGTTAGGATGAATTGAATTCGAAAATTCTCGGTTATGATTTCAAATTGCTTCTTTGTTTGTACGAAAAAAAATCCTTCGCTTTACGAGCCTAAATGTTATGTTTTTTTTCCCTTAGATTTTCTACGTCCTCAAACTACCTTTTTTTTGTTTGTTTGCTTACGTTAGTATTTACTTCAAAGAAATCGTTTGTTAAGTAACCAACAATACATTAATTTTCTGTTTTTAATATCGAGTTCTGAACAAAGAATTTTTGCGGTTCGAATTTGAGTTGTAACATATGCTTTTGAAATGAGAAACAAGAAAACTGCTTGGAAAGTTTTTATTCATTATTTCGTCTCTCTCTGATAATGGGACTTCGGAGTCGCTGAGTGTTAAACTATTCTGCAAAAACAAGGGGGGGGGGAGGACAGGTGGTTTGCGTTACCGATAACGATTATAGTGCCTATCTAAAAGCCCTGGCTATAGGGCGGTAACTTACTGAATAATAACTTCTCCTGTTCCAAACTAAACATAAATAAGCTCATCCAAGATCAAGTCACCAGAGTCGCATCATACTACGTTAGAATTTCAGTCACTTGTTTGATATCCAGTGGTGTTCCCATAAGGTGTACTTCATATACGCTGTATAACCTCAAACATTTTTTAGTCTTTCAGCGTATACCCTCAAGCTTCATAAATTTTCATATTATGACAAACTATGTAAATGATCACATTCACAAATTGTGCGTATGGATTACTGGAAGTATAATTTCAGAAAAATTGATGGGGACATCACTGTTGATATGTATTCCAATAAGTCATAAATGTTTCCCTAATAATATAAAATTGTATTTCCGTTTCTTTCTTTTTTCTCCCCTTCCAAGTTTTCTGACTTACTCTCTTGCTCTATTCTGTCTATGTATAATTTTTGTGAATCTAGTTCAAATACTTCGTGTCGAAGTGAAAAAAAAAAAGTTAGCTGTAACCAACTCACGGTTGTAGATGAGTGTGGAAAATGTTTGAAATTTACTTTCGTATTAAATTTGCTTAAAATTAATTATTCCCTATACGTTGGAAAGTTTTAGTTGTCATTTTCTACTCGAAAAGTTATATTTATAACATTAAATGAGGCAGTGAGAAACAAAGGGATGTAAATGCCAAAAATAAAAATTTGGAGATAACCAGTACAGATGGTAGGTAAACCACTCCTCTGTCCTGGGGTAAGATATAGTATTAGTAACCCTGGTAGGTGCTGTGGTATACAGCATTATTTAGAACAATTTTTCAATAAAAGCCTACCTAAGATGTTATCTTTAAACGCGTTTTGCTCAAAACTTGAAAGTGTCAACTTGCATCCCTTTGCTTCTCACTTCCTCAAATGTTCTTTCTTTCGTAAAAGGTTTTATGAAAAAGAATAGTTTCAGACAAATCGGGTATCGTAATGAAGGATTGCCAGCATTGGAATATATAGTAATTAATTTAGTTATTTATTTTGAACAATTTCGATTTTCTAAGCTCTACAGTTGATTACGTCATGTATCTAAAACTGATAGTAATGCATAAATTTCGTACTATTATGTCAGGTTTTTAACCATGTCCAATATGCGAAAATAACATTAATAAATTAAGTTATAACCATAATGCGTGTAGAAAACATCGAAAAATTTTCTATGCTTGTAGAGCAATGTACACGATCATGGTATTAAATGATATATACAATTTAAATTACTGTGATACATGCATAAATAAATAATAATAAATAATAAAGAAAAGAAGAAATCTATAAAATACAAAACCATAGTTTCAAAAGGAAAATTTAAAAAAAAAAAGCGAACACAATGAAAATAAAAAAGATGTTCTAATTGGGTTCATTTTAAAATCTTAGGTATAAGTAATGCTGAAGATAGATATGAATCAAAGAGCTATCATTCATAGGTTACTCTAGTTTTGAACTTATGTAACATTCAAAAAAAAAAAAAAACGGAACAATGACTATCACAAGAAATATGCTATCAGGAAAAAATTGCCAAAAAGAAAGAAAATAACATAAAAAATTCAGAAAGTTCAAACAATCGCAATGTATCTTGTGACGTGCTATCACAAAGCGAATAAAAAGTTCGGACGTCAGTTACTGTGGAGCGAAATATGTCTTAAGTAGTGGCTCAACTCATCACAGACACCCTACACAACGTTCCTCTCTTTTATAGGGAACAGGGCAACGAAATTGGCGTTGAGTGAAGCTGGGTGACTTTTATAACTGTTTTGAAAAAGTATTCCATCTTAAATTTGTGTCCATAACTTTTCTCTTTTTCACTGAATTCCCCAAAAAGTAGTTAATATTGTCAAGGTTATAGTTCAAGTTATCAGAGCTGCACCATAAATTGCTTTGCCACTTGCTGTTCCGTCATTTATAAGCAATTCTCCGAAGTGAAACCTTGGCTTGTCATGGATGGATCATCCTAAGAGTCCGACAATTCGTTAGTCCGGCAGAGTGATCGTAGTCCTGAAAGCAAGTAGTAAAGGGTAGTTTTGTCCGGATATGGAACATATTCCGATAAAGATTAAAAGCCCACTCCAGTTATTTCTCTTAATGATTTCATTCCTCAAGAAAAGTCGGGTATTTGCAGAATTTGAATACAAGAAATGGAAAGTCTATGTTATTGGTGCATTATTAATATCGTTTCTCCGCATTACATTAATATTTATTTTTGTAAGGAGTCTGCTAATTTTTTCTTTTTGCTTATTTCACAAACATAATAGATAACAAGAAGCAGAAAAAATTGAAGGTGGTGCCTCAAAATACTATTGGTTTATTTTTAGATTTTAGAACAGATTTCCAAAAGTGTCATAGTGGCATATTTTCTGGCAATTAGTTTGTTTACTTCCGGTCTATGCTTTCCGTGAATAGCATGGGGAGTAAAGATGTACCCCATGTATGGGGAGTAATATGTAAAGTATGTATGGGGAGTAAAATGTAAAGATGTATAGTAACAGGAGTAAAGATGCACTAATTTCTATCTGCGGAAAAAGGAATTTAGTTGCCAGATGAGAAGTTACATTGGGCAAAGTCATGATTTAAATTTCGGTCTGATATTTTAAAGTTTCTTTTAAATAACATGAAACGATTCACTTGAAAGGTTTTCTGCAAGATGTTCTTTGTCGGCGAAATGGAAATGGTTAAAGCTTGACCACGAAGAGATGGCGGATGGTCTTGAAGCGAAAACATCATTTGTAAAAGGTAGAATTTGTCAGTAGTAAGAGGCGTTTTCGCTGATTCTGTCTATTAAAAAATAACAAACAACCTATTACAAATGTTGTTTCTGCTTCAAGGTCATTCGTCATCCCTCCGTGGTTAAGCTTTGTTTAGGACTTGCCCTTTTCCAACCGAACCAACATTCCTCGTCCGGCGGTTCGAGGACTGCACTTCCGTCTTCAGGAACCCTGTTGTAACCTGCGCTCTCTTGCAAGCACCCAGGTCACCTATCCAGAGGGCAGCTCCCTGGTCTCATTGCTTATTTTCGCGAAACAGTTTTGGGTGGCTGTGTGTATTGTATCGGTTCTTTTCGCAAAGAACTACGAAACTGTTCAACTGTCTGGTTTCTGAAGAACAGTGCCGGACATTGGCTGATGGTAAAATGTTATCATCAATCAATGGCTGGTGCTGAAATGGTTGTTTGAGAGATGAGTGACTGAATGGATGAATGATTTTGCAATTTAAGGATGGATGGATGAATGACGGTTTGGTTGTTAGGCAGTGGAAGAATGAAAGTTGGTTGATGGTAAGGTGATATAATCAATCATGATTTATGGAATAAATGGATGAATGGATGTTTTTTTTTTTTTTTTTTTGCAGTGGATGGGGAATAATTGTTCATTTAATGAATGAATTTTTAATAAGTGGAAATTTTGTATTTGACTGACTTTTGGTTTATCTTCTTAAAATGACTTTATCATTCCAGTAATGCTAATTCTTTAATCAAGAAAAAATGATTTGAAAAGTGTTACGGCAAAAAACATTTTACAAATGCCAAGGAAGCATTGTTCATATGGACGTTCAAGACTTTAGTAACACAATAACATTTTTAAGATGCTTTTGAGAAAATAGAGGTTGTAGTTTTGAAAATCAACTAAATGAGTAGCATGTTAGTAAATGTAGATCTAAATGAGTGGTATTTTTAAAGAGAAGTTGACTAAATATGTAAGTTTCACATTATGTATTTTTTGAGAGAATGGTAACGTTTTTGTGTTTTGTTTTTCATATTTCCCAAACCATTGCCGAGTGTAAGAACTTGAAGACTACAAAAGTCGTCCTCGAAGTTCTAATCGAAGTAAGTGCATTAAAAGTTTCCCTCTATAATCTTATCATCTTAACTGGAATTTTTCGAAGATTCCTGACAACCATTTGGTTTTAATTTTTGTTTTTTGCATGGAAACTTGAAATTTGATGTCAATAGGCAAAAAGTGCTTTCGAAGACCCCTATTTTCTATAGCATAGGCGTTAAATCATTCGGCACGGTATAAAATTAATTTATATTTTTAAAATAATATAACAAAAAACTCTATCTAAAAAAAAGAGCGCCAGTAAAAACGTTGATAAAAAAAGACTTTTTAACCGCTCATTTTGCAGTATTTTACGTGCCGAGTGTCGGCAGTTATGTTACAAGTAACGAACTTGTCATTTTACACTATCTACCGTGTGCACATTATGTTTGTGCATTTCGTTTAACTTCAGAAAACTCTGGTGTGAGCACATTTATGCTTCTCGTTTAACATCAGGCAATATCCGTGTGCATACTTTAGTTCTTGTGGTTTTTATTGTTTTGAATTTCCTCCGGTACCATAAGAACTTTTTCTTGATTTGCAAACATTAGAAGTTGGTAATGCGAAGTGCTCTTGCTTTCTATAGGACAGGTTTGACTTTACAATCTAAGAAATGCTCATTACAACTATTAGAACATGAAAAAAACCTAACCGGTAATAGTTATTATTGCCGCTAAATTACTTTTTGATTTGGAATTTTTAACTGATCGTACTAGCTATCTCAATTTTTAAACAAAAATTTCGTCATGAAGCTCTTCATCTCCCATTTTCAGGATTTGAGTAAATTTCCGTTTTTGAATAAGATTATATTTTCTTTTCATAAATTCAATATATTTTCCTCCAGGAATAACGATAAATAGATAATACCCGTTCGGGGATCTCGCAACCGAACAGGAGTATGTTCTATGTAGTTGAGAAAGTAATGAGAGAATTTAAAAAAAAAATGATGGGAGCTGGAATCATTTACATTTTGCTCCAATAGCTTCATTGTGATTTGTACAGGTGAGGACATCTGATAATTGAATTGTAACGTTAATTGTAAATTGAATTGTTAAACTAAAATTTTGTCAATCATAAATTATACATTCGATATTATACATTCTAAAATTTTACAATACTAAAACCAAATAAATTTTTCTCCAAATGACATTATCCGTTGTATGTTCATTTCAAACTTAGTTATGAGAAACGAAAATTTTGATCAAAAAGACACTCCTTGTGGACTGTCACATTTCTGCCCTGAGCCTTTCAATTAAATTGTTAAATTAAACTGTTATTTGCAGAGCTAAAATTGTTAATTACATTAGCCGAAGCGAGCACAGAATTGTGATTATGGACTTTTAAAACTTAACAATATCTGAAGATACTCCAGATTTCAAATCGTAACTCGTCCCAAGACATCGATAAAAGGTTTTTTTTCTTCCTTTTACAAAAAAGGAAGTGTTGTATTCGCAAAAATATTTTCACTCAAAAATCGGTCTTAATTTCCATTTTACTCACCCCCGAATGAATGTTCAGTTTTTTTTTCAACCCGACCACATTGGATGCCTAGGAACGTACAGACACCCAAAATATCCATTTTGACGATCCCCAAGTTAATTACAACAAGTTTTCTCGTGACGTCTATATGTATGTATGTATGTGTGTATGTATCTCGCATAACTGAAGAACGGAAAGTCCTAAAAAGTTGAAATATGGTACGTAGATTCCTTGTGGGGTTTAGTTTTGCACCTTCCTTTTTGATTGTATTCGGATGCTCCAAAGGGGGTCTTTTGCCTCTTTGGGTGAAAATCATTGTTAATTTCGATGTGAACCCAAGTGGTTTTATAATTTGGCGGACACCTGGCGATATATCGCCAGTCTTTTGGTCGCCAAGTTTTGTCGCCAACTTGGCGACAAATTTTGCGATTTTTTTTTTTTTTTAAATCTGGTTTCAATTTAGCCACTGTTGTTGATCTTTAGAGAGTAAACTATTGAATC